>NC_059195.1:1597997-1715497 GCF_020615455.1 Coregonus clupeaformis
ACAGTACATGCACAAATGCAATTTTAAACCTATAATGTTTATACAAGGCTAATGAATATTGAGTGCTCTTATCAGGTTAATGTTGCTCATATTGTCAATAAGGAAAGAGGATACCTAGTCAGATGTACAACAATGCATTCAACCAATATGTGTCTTCTGCATTTAACCCAACCCCTCTGAATCAGGGAGGTGTGGGGAGCTGCCTTAATCAACATCATTGCCGCCCGTGGAGCAGTTATTGTTGAGGGTAAAGAACGAACATATCAATAATATTTCAAGGATGGCTTTTTTCCATCTTCGTAACATTGCAAAAATCAGAAACGTTTTGTCCAAAAATTATGCAGAAAAACTAATCCATGCTTTTGTCACTTCTAGATTAGACTACTGCAATGCTCTACTCTCCGGCTACCTGGATAAAGCACTAAATAAACTTCAGTTAGTGCTAAACACGGCTGCTAGAATCTTGACTAGAACCAAAACATTTGATCACATTACTCCAGTGCTAGCCTGGAGTACACTGGCTTCCTGTTAAGGCTAGGGCTGATTTCAAGGTTTCACTGCTAACCTACAAAAGCATTACATGGGCTTGCTCCTACCTATCTCTCCAATTTGGTCCTGCCGTACATACCTACACGTACGCTATGGTCACAAGACGCAGGCCTCCTTATTGTCCCTAGAATTTCTAAGAAAACAGCTGGAGGCAGGGCTTTCTTCTATAGAGCTCCATTTATATGCCTATCCATGTGAGAGACGCAGACTCGGTCTCGACCTTTAAATCTTTACTGAAGACTCATCTCTTCAGTAGGTCCTATGATTGAGCATAGTCTGGCCCAGGGGTGCGAAGGTGAATGGAAAGGCACTGGAGCGACAAACCGCCCTTGCTGTCTCTGCCTGGCCGGTTCCTGTCTCTCCATTGGGATTCTCTGCCTCTGACCCTATTACGGGGGCTGAGTCACTGGTTTACTGGTGCTTTCCATGCCGTTTACTGGTGCTTTCCATTACTTGAGTGGGTTGAGTCACTGATGTGATCTTCCTGTCCGGTTTGTCGCTCCCTCGGGCTCGTGCAGTGGAGGAGATCTTCGTGGGCTATACTCAGCCTTGTCTCAGGGTAGTAGGTTGGTGGTCTGTTGATATCCCTCTGGTGGTGTGGGGGCTGTGCTTTGGCAAAGTGGGTGGGGTTATATTCTGCCTGGTTGGCCCTGTCTGGGGGTATCGTCGGACGGGGCCACAGTGTCTCCCGACCCCCCCTGTGTCAGCCTCAAGTATCTATGCTGCAATAGTCAATGTGCCGGGGGGCTAGGGTCAGTCTGTTATATCTGGTGTTATTCTCCTGTCTTATCCGGTGTCCTGTGTGAATTTAAGTATGCACCCTCTGATTCTCTCTCTCTCTCCCTCCCATCCCGGAGGACCTGAGCCCTAGGACCATGCCTCAGGACTACCTGGCCTGATGACTCCTTGCTGTCCCCAGTCCACCTGGTCGTGCTGCTACTCCAGTTTCCACTCTTCTGCCTTCGGCTATGGAACCCTGACCTGTTCACCGGACGTGCTACCTTGTCCCAGACCTGCTGTTTTCAACTCTCTCTCTCTACCACACCTGCTATTTCAACCTCTAAATGCCCGGCTATGAAAAGCCAATTGACATTTACTCCTGATCTACTGACCTGTTGCAACCTCTACAACCACTGTGATTATTGTTTGACCCTGAACGTTTGAACATCTTGGAGAAAAATCTGGCCTTAATGGCCATGTACTGTTATAATCTCCACCCGGCACAGCCAAAAGGGGTCTGGCCACCTCTCAGAGCCTGGTTCCTCTCTAGGTTTCTTCCTAGGTTCCTGCCTTTCTAGGGAGTTTTTCCTAGCCACCATGCTTCTACATCTGCATTGCTTGCTGTTTGGGGTTTTAGGCTGGGTTTCTGTATAGCACTTTGTGACATCTGCTGATGTAAAAAGCGCTTTATAAATAAAATGTGATTGATTGATTGATTAAGACCTGACACACATACTGTAGTCTCACTGACTCACATACTGTAGTCTCACTGAAACACATACTGTAGTCTCATTGAAACACATACTGTAGTCTCACTGACACACATACTGTAGTCTCACTGACACACATACTGTAGTCTCACTGACTCACATACTGTAGTCTCACTGACACACATACTGTAGTCTCACTGACACACATACTGTAGTCTCACTGACACACATACTGTAGTCTCACTGACACACATACTGTAGTCTCACTGACATAGTGTAGTCTCACTGACACACATACTGTAGTCTGACTGACACACATACTGTAGTCTCACTGACACACATACTGTAGTCTGACTGACACACATACTGTAGTCTCACTGACTCACATACTGTAGTCTCACTGACACACATACTGTAGTCTCACTGACACACATACTGTAGTCTCACTGACACACATACTGTAGTCTCACTGACACACATACTGTAGTCTCACTGACATAGTGTAGTCTCACTGACACACATACTGTAGTCTGACTGACACACATACTGTAGTCTCACTGACACACATACTGTAGTCTCACTGACACACATACTGTAGTCTCACTGACATAGTGTAGTCTCACTGACACACATACTGTAGTCTGACTGACACACATACTGTAGTCTCACTGACACACATACTGTAGTCTGACTGACACACATACTGTAGTCTCACTGACTCACATACTGTAGTCTCACTGACACACATACTGTAGTCTCACTGACACACATACTGTAGTCTCACTGACACACATACTGTAGTCTCACTGACATAGTGTAGTCTCACTGACACACATACTGTAGTCTCACTGACACACATACTGTAGTCTCACTGACACACATACTGTAGTCTCACTGACACACATACTGTAGTCTCACTGACACACATACTGTAGTCTCACTGACACACATACTGTAGTCTCATTGAAACACATACTGTAGTCTCACTGACACACATACTGTAGTCTCAATGACACACATACTGTAGTCTCACTGACTCACATACTGTAGTCTCACTGACACACATACTGTAGTCTCACTGACACACATACTGTAGTCTCACTGACACACATACTGTAGTCTCACTGACACACATACTGTAGTCTCACTGACATAGTGTAGTCTCACTGACACACATACTGTAGTCTGACTGACACACATACTGTAGTCTCACTGACACACATACTGTAGTCTGACTGACACACATACTGTAGTCTCACTGACTCACATACTGTAGTCTCACTGACACACATACTGTAGTCTCACTGACACACATACTGTAGTCTCACTGACACACATACTGTAGTCTCACTGACACACATACTGTAGTCTCACTGACATAGTGTAGTCTCACTGACACACATACTGTAGTCTGACTGACACACATACTGTAGTCTCACTGACACACATACTGTAGTCTCACTGACACACATACTGTAGTCTCACTGACACACATACTGTAGTCTCACTGACACACATACTGTAGTCTCACTGACACACATACTGTAGTCTCACTGACACACATACTGTAGTCTCACTGACACACATACTGTAGTCTCACTGACACACATACTGTAGTCTGACTGACACACATACTGTAGTCTCACTGACACACATACTGTAGTCTCACTGACACACATACTGTAGTCTCACTGACACACATACTGTAGTCTCACTGACACACATACTGTAGTCTCACTGACACACATACTGTAGTCTCACTCACATAATGCAGTCTCACATACACGCGGTTTCACTCTGGCACATGGGCACATGGATAGAGACATTCACACTGGCATGCATGCACCTTCTCCTGCCTGTCTCTCCCTCACACACACACATATGCACATGACGCAAGCCATAACATACACACATGCATGTACCCGCCAACCCGTGTGTGCACAAACACACGTGTGCATGTATGTATAGACACGCACGCACGCGCAAACACACACACACACACACACACACACACACACACACACACACACACACACACACACACACACACACACACACACACACACACACACACACACACACACACACACACACACACACACACACACACACACCATCCCCTGGCACTGACTACTCCAGAGGATGGACTGTGTGTTTGTGTGTGTGTGTGTGTGCAGAGGGGGTCGACAGAGAGCGCGATGGAGAAGAGCTCTACCAATACGCACCACATGGGGGCGACAGGGGGGATGTGTGTGCCACTGCCAGAGGCTCCAACACTGATGCATTCCTGTCATGGATCTAAATGCTCCACCTTCCTTATAACGTCCACCAATCACCTTACTGGTTGGGACTCCAGACCAGTCAAATAGCTCTCTGGTAATCCTTATGTTATGGGCAGTTATTTAAATGAAGACCTTGTTTGCTTATACAGTAAGCAATAAAAATCATAAATCTCTCTAGAAATGACAGTTTTTAAATGGACAGTAGATACAGCTTTTGATACAGTGATAAATTAAAGTGCAATTTGTGTTCAGGTAGAATAGGCTAATTTGGCACCTACCTTTTCTTCTGTTACAGCTCCAGATATTGCTTTGGAAATCCACCTTCTGTAGAGCATGTAGTATTACTGTGTATTACTCACTACATAACAGGCCCCATTGTGACAAGAAGTACATAACACCAGAATACTGTACCATTCACTCATTTGATATATTCCAGTACTAGAACACCAACCTTGTCTCAGCGTAAATATATTCTCTCCATTTTGTATGATATATTGCGTTACGTTAGGTTACATTATGAATAGAATAGCAATCTTACAATATCATACGACTTAGAGGACGTATAGTATCAAACGTCCTATCTGGTCGTACAATGAAATACGAATTGGATGACTTTACTTATCATACATCTTGGCAAGGGGTATTGTATCATACGTCATTCTCTGAGACCAGGTTGCTTGTTGCATCTTAACAACAAAGGAGAATTACAGGGAGAATTTACGTTGGTGGTTAGGAGAACTAACGACAACGGTTAGGATAATTTACGTAAAAGGTTAGGTGAATTGGGTTAAGGTTAGAATAAGGGTTAGGGGAAGGGTTAAATTAAAATGCAACGTTTGGGAGTAACTGATTATGTATTCAGTTACATGTAATTTGATTACAACCAAACTGTAATCAGTTACGTTACCAGCAAAACTATTCTAATCAGTAATAGGATTACAGATACTTTGAAAGAGACCACTATGATGACAGAGACCACTATGATGACAGAGACCACTATGATGACAGAGACCACTATGATGACACACCAAATGCATTTGATGGATCCTTTTTGTCTTCTTCTAATGCTTCTTAAGGGGAAAGTAATCCAAAAGTAACTGAAAGTAGTCCGATTATTTGACTGAGTTTGGGTAATCCAACAGTTACATTACTGTTCACAATTTTGGACTGGTAACTAGTAACTAACGGATTACATTTAGAAAGTAACCTACCCAATCCTGCTAAAATGCTACAGTTGTCCCCGACGTGACTTGAACGCGCAACCTTTTGCTAGATGGTTGCGGTTTAAGCCCACCCTTCCTCCCCGACCAACCTCCATACTTTCTGTTTAAGTCTTGGAGGTGCTCAGAAATATATGGGTTGGCTGACAATGTCACGAAAATGCTGGGCGCACATCGATGTGGTCGGAAGCCGTGCTTTGTTATGATTCTGAACAATCAGAAAGCTAGCAACAATGACAAGAAGCTGTCATGTGGGGAATTGTAGGTGGCTCGTTTCACCTAGTTTAATCTTATTCTTGATACCATGTCTTGTTTTGACGTGTTTTGACTGATTTCATGCCTATGCTAATATGGCTAAAATTCACTAGCTAGCTAACCAACAACTGTAACAACGTATTTAAGAGACAACAAGTGCTCATTGTGCAAATGTATTTGTTTTCAATAAACATTTGGAGACTAAATATAGTTGACATGTTGTCAACAATCTAACCCAACCCCGTCTGTTATGCCCCAAAGTTGCGCACGCGTCGGTTTTGTTGCTAAACAACCAACTCGTCTATATGTACTCCTGAGTGGCGCAGTGGTCTAAGGCACTGCATCGCAGTGCTAACTGTGCCTCTAGAGATCCCACGGGGGGCCAGTATAAAAAAATATATAAAAAAAAATATGTATTCACTAACTGTAAATCGCTCTGGATAAGAGCGTCTGCTAAATGACTAAAATTTAAATATGTATAGTATGGCTCTGAGGCCAGGCTGAGCGCACTTGATTTTAATCTAGGTTTGAATATAAATTGACCAGTTGAACCAGGTGTGCTAGTAATGGAATAGGTCAAATAAGTGGAACAGCTGGGAGTACTCACAGAGAGGTTTGGGAAACACTGCTGTATAAATATCTCCCTGTCAATATGCGAGATGTGTATTATTTGGTATCTCAGTGTGTGTAGATGACCCAAATCTGCAAGGAATCATGGAGGCTTTACAGACATCTCTTACGCTGTGAATGATATCAATACAAGGAATCATGGAGGCTTTACAGACATCTCTTACGCCATGAATGATATCCATACTGTTCATATTAAAGTAAATATACTATAATCGGGTTTGTTAAATGGTCAAGGGAAGAAACTTGTTTAAAAGTGTATATCTTTGTTGTTATCAGATGGCAAATACCTTCCATTAGTTCATAGGTCCAGGGCATGCTGCCTTGTGTGTGGGAGTGATTCATGAAAAAGACTGAAGAGTGTCCCCTATAGAGCAGACCTGTTTTCGGGGAGAAATCTTTTTTTTTTTTTACCACAGTTATCTGGGTGTCACTGGCCTTGTATCAAATCTGTCAGCTATTAGATTATATACCGTATTTACGATCTATCTTGATACCCAACACTATTCAACCACAACCATAGACAATTTACATTTTACTTGATTGGTTGTCACTTTTAAATATTTAATATCAAATCCAGAAATGTAGCTAATATCCACTGAAGTGATGTGAGTTTTAACAAATCTATTGCCGTCAGCTGTTTGTTGATATAATATTTTTCTGGAGCATCCACATTCCCTCACTCTTACTGTTTACTTTGGATCTTGTTTTGTTTCAGACCACCATTCCCCTCCCTGAACTTCTCTGAAAACCCCACAACAGAGAGCCAGCACAACAATAGTTCTGGCAACGACAGAAAACATTGCCCCTTATAAATACACCTTTCAATTCAGACCTGATAGCCCATTAATCCTCTATAGCCATAGCCTACAGCTGTTGCTTGCACAAAAACACGTATGCCTACTTGTTATGAGTGCCTTTGAAATTTTAAGAGTGTTCTAAGAGTCTCTCCAGCACTCATAGCATTTGGTGTGTGAGTGTAGAATATTACAGTGTGAATACTTTCTCACCTGCTTTCTCCGGTGTCTCACCTGTTCCTCCTCACGACCTTGTTCACCTGGAAACTCTGTCCATCACTGTGAAGTCTATACTGTGCCATAGATATTACAGCGCCATCTAGTGACAGGGCAAGTAGCGCCCTCCACACACCTACCATAGAGTTGGTTAGAGGGCGCACTTGTCACAAAACTAATGCTATAACAGAAGCAATAATGGCAAAGATAGGGGGTGGGCCCTCTTTCCAACTCTATGACAATGACACACACAATGTGGACATACCAAGGGTTATGACCTCTGATGGCGACACCCTCAGAAAAATGCTGCTTTTTAATTGGTATTTTTATTTGGTTCAGGACACCTTAGGCGGAGCCCCTGCTTGGAAAAAAGAGAGGAACATCTTTATTGTTGATATATTAAGTCTGGACTACTGTAAGTGATTGTGCTTTTAAGCAATGAGAGTTTTTTTTTATACAGCATTTATATACAGCGTCTATACATACAAACATTCACACTAACATGGGCACTGAAGGCATGACAGTCCGCCTGCATCCTCCAATACTCTTCAGACTTTAAAAAAGAAAGGCAAAGAAAAATAGAAGAGAAGCAAAACGGGCATTAGCATGGCATTCCAGAAACCACAACCTCGCTTCAAGTCAAAAGAAGAAAAGCATGCGTATATATCTTTGGGCATGGCTTCTGTTTCGGAACGTACATATTGTTTATTCTACATCTTTAAGAGCTATTTTCATCTTGGTTGTATGAGCTGATATTACATGACAGAGGGGGAATGGAATGTGAAAAAGAAGAAAAAAATCTTAAAACTGTTGTGACATTTAGTAAAAACAACAACTTTAAACCATCACTGAAGCAAGCAGGCAATCGACTACAATGTGAAAGAAAGAAAATCGGAATTCTTTCAAAGAGTACGACATATTGTAACGGTACACTTTGAACGCTAGCTACTACACAGGTAATATACTCTAGTACATTCTAGTATCCTAGCTGGAGTTAATGTTATTAAGACACACATTAACCCTTCGCTGCCCGCTCCGCAGGTCAGCTTACCTACTGTAATTGTCACAGAATTATGCACGTAAAGGCTTGTGGCCCAATTCAGATTTTTCGGATGTTTTTACGGCCAATCTCAACAAGTTGACATGTGTGAGTTATTAAAAGGTTAATCGTGTACATATTTTCAAAGTGGTCATAGATATTTTTTGTGTTGTACAAAATATTTTGTTGTCTTTCATAATGTTTCTTTCACAAACAAAATAAAATTCCAGTCATGCAATCTGAGGGTACACACTCCGAAACCATTGCACAGACTTCTGTTAAAGGACGATTCCGCCACTTTTCAACCCCATATTCATTATCTCCAGCACCATACCAGTATCTACATGTGTGGAAACGGCACGTTGTTTTGTCTATGATCTGTGGTTAAAAAAGATAAGAAGAAAGGTCTAAAAAAAGGCTTCTCTGTGACATCACAGGGTAAGATTAAAAGTAAAAATAAAAAAGTGATTTTCAAAACCTGCAACGAGTTTCTAGCCAGAGGGATGTTATTGTCTTGATGATGTCATTGGGTATAACTTTTTAACTTGATATATTTTTTTCTACAAAACGTAGGAATGTGCCGTTTTCACATATGTAGACAATGATATTGTGCTGGAGATAATGAACATGACGTTGACAAGTGGTGGAGAGCCCCTTTAAGTTGAGCTTTTTGACAGATAACTACTGTACCATGATGTAGTGTAACAGTATTTAATGAGTTGACAGTTTATTGTGTATGGGAGACCTGCTACAGGATAATGCCAGTGATTACTGTTTTAGAATATGAAATGTATGTACGGTACATGGACTATTATAAATCAAATGTTTGCATACAGAGCTGGTTTGAGTTATTACTAAGCCATCTAAGGAAGGTTTGGTGCTGAGTATTGTAAATGTTCTGTCTTTTCTCATGAAAACATTAAGTACAGTGACTGTTAAAACTGTATTGGATGTTCGTTATGGTTTTTAGATAACGACTCCAAATAACTTGGTTTGGGTGAATTTTTGTATAAAATGGGGATAAAGTTGCCGATCAGTGTTGTGGGGTGGGTGGGGTGCTGCAGTTCACATACACACACACACACACACACACTTACACACTTACACACACACACTCTCTTTCTCTCTCTCTGGGGGGGGAGTACTTTTTTTCTACTTCTTCCTGTAGTTGCCCAGCTGGATGGCGGAGCGGTCGAACACACAGCGGAAGGTGATGGGCTGCACCTCCCAGTAAGGGACGGGGTTGGAGAACAGGCTGATACCAGAGTACATGGCCTTCTTGGTATTGTAGCCTGGTGGGCAGAAGTCCTCGGTGCCCACCACTCCTATCTTGTTGCTGTGGAGGTAGATCACCTGGGAAGATATCAATCACAATGGGTGGTTAGGGGGATGGATGTATGGGAATGAACATTGCATATATAGAAATGTAATGTATAAAGCTAACACAATTCCTTTTGTTGAATGGATTCTGTGTTAATCAACTTATTTCTATTTTATTTCATCATCATCATCAGATTGGTCTGTAATGGTTACGCCCTCCTGAGAAAACCCTGTGTGAGGTGGAATATTCATGGACATGACGCCTCTACCCATTCTCCCAGGTGTGATGGGACACCTGTGTGTCCGGTGGAACCCACCTGGATGTACTTGTGGTCAGGCAGACCTGCGGGCACGGTGGTCAGGGCATTGTTGTCCAGGTGAAGCTCTCTGAGGTGAGGAACCATGGCCAGAGAACCGTTCTCCACCTGGCTGATCTCATTGTAGCTTAGACCCAGCCTAGGAGACAAACCAGCCAATGGGGAGAGACACAGAATGTGTCAGAGCTAATGGGAAAGAGACACGGTGTGTAAAAGAGCCAATGAGACAGAGGTACAGAAGAGGAGGGATAGAAGAGGGCACGAAGCCCTGAGCTGTCCCTACAAGTCCCAAAGTTTGTGTGGTACAGAATGTATAAAAACAAATTAGAGAAAAAGGAAAGAAAACATCCAATGGGAAAGACACAAACTGGTTTTCAGCCAATAAAAACCATGGGCAGAATGTATACTAGCAAATGACAAAGAGGCTTTACTTGTACCAAGGGACCACCGCCCAACTTCGTCGACAAAATGAAATACACGCTAGTGAACGTGTTGCCGATCCAGAAAATGGAAAATAATATTATTAGTGAATCCTGTAGCTCTTCCAAAATAAACTGCCTTGTACTGCATGAAAGTATTTTTCTGTTGTTTAGTCTCCGTATTTTGGCAGGAATCTTTTCCTACCCTCAAAGCGGTGACCTTATAAACCCAGTTATTTCATTTTCAGAAACCTTACTTTCATATGCATTTTGTTAAAACTCATCACATAATGCCTTGATAAATCAACGTCCTCAACGTTTTAATGAGAGCCAGAGAGAGAGAGAGCCAGAGAGAGAGAGCGCCAGAGAGAGAGAGAGAGAGAGAGAGAGAGAGAGAGAGAGAGAGAGAGAGAGAGAGAGAGAGAGAGAGAGCTCTGACAGGCACAGCCACAGGGAGTGAGAGAGAACCAGGAGTTGGGAGTTGGGTTCTCTGAGTGAGTCTGTTTGGTTGGCTTAGATCTAGTGCTGGTGTATAGCTCTTTCTCAAGCCCTGGCTTCACAAATACAGCAGTGGACTCCAATTGCACACATTGCAGAACTCACTCAGAGTTGAGCAGAGTGGACTACTGAGTGAAGACGAAGGGAGAGAGAGAGAGAGAGCGAGAGAGAGAGAGAGAGAGAGGCAGAGAGAGAGAGAGCGAGAGAGAGAGAGGCAGAGAGAGAGAGGCAGTGAGAGAGAGAGAGAGAGAGAGAGAGAGAGAGAGAGAGAGAGAGAGAGAGAGAGAGAGAGAGAGAGAGAGAGAGAGAAACACATACTAGGGGTTTGTTTGACACTGGCACTGTTGTCTAGAGATGACCCAATATCCCACTACAGGAGGATGTTAATCAGGTCTTTTGACACACTCGTAACAAAGAGTAAAAAATAATACTGTAAGCATGCTTTGTCCTCGTCAAGAGCACTTATGAAATTGTTTTTTAAAACGTTTTTTAAACATTGAGTAGAAGTATGGAAACATCATTACTTAGCCAGGTTCTTGAGGCCCTTCAGGTTGCCCGCCTGCACCTTGGTGATCTTGTTGCTGTCCAGGTGGAGCTCGGAGAGGGAGGGGGGAAGACCTGGCAACCCACAGGAGAGAGACAATGACGAGAGGACAAACAACCGGGGAAACCACAGCAGTTATGGTGAGGGGAAGGTAAGGGGTTCATTTCTATATACAGTATGCCAGTAGGACTGAATCCATACGAATTCTAATGCATCTGAAATGGCACCCTAATCCCTATATAGTGCACTACTTTTGACCAGGTAGTAGTGCACTATAGGGAATAGGGTGCCAGCTCAGACGCAGCCTCTAACATCCAGAGGTTTATCCTTCCTCCCTTCTATTAGTATTAGAGCATTAGATTAGAGGATCTCTCTCTGCGGACTATTCCATCTAAACTGGTTGCCAGATTCCCACAATAGGCCAGACAACATTAGTCTTGCACGCCTTTGAATTAATATGCTGTTTGAGTTTTCCTCTCTTTAAGCCTTTTTGTTCCACACTGTAACCATTTTTCAGTGGAGCCGATGAATCTAAATGTGCATTCTTGCAGTGCAAGATGATTGATGATTTTGGCTGGGGTCGATTGAGTAAGAGATCCTCACTGTTTACTTGAATTCCTTTGTTTTAGCTGGAGTTATTGAGCTGTGAAGTATTCAAACCAGTCCTGGTTGAAAATAGAGATTCAGGCCCTGCACTGTAAAAAAAAAAAAAAAAAAGAGATGTTGATTCAACGTACAATTGTAAGGCATCAAGCTGCAATTGTGAGTTTGCTAAAAAAAAATTCACATACCAACTTATTGTTGTGAGTTTGCTCAACAAAATGTTTGTTGAGCAAACTCACAATCCCATTGCAGCTGGTTGCCTTAGAATTATACAGTATGTTGAATATATATTTTTTTGTTGCAGTGTGGTCAAAATACTTACAGCCTTCCTTCATTGAAATTACATTTTATTTTCCATATTCTTTAGTTGGATCCTTAAAGTGAAATGATCGGAAATTACTGGATAGGTGAAAGCTATGTTATGGATCCCTGCTTATACCTAGCCTTGTGTTAGATTTCCTATGATCCCTTCAAGGGACTGGAAGGAAGGAAGGATGATTTATGATGGGCAGTACCTTTGGGGATCTCTGTCAGGTTGGTGTCTGCAATGCGGATGTAGGAGACCTTCTTCAGGGACCCGAACGCCCCAGCCTCAATCCCTGCACTCTTCAGGGGGTTGGAGCCGAGCTCTGTAAAGAGAAGGAGGGAGAGAGAGACAGAGAGAGAGATAATTAAGAGTCAGAGGAAGCAGAAATAAAGAGAGAGAGAGCAAGAGAGAGATAAACAGAGACAGAGAGGAAGAGAAATAGAGAGGTAGACAATCAGAGGGGAAGAGACAGAAAAAGAAAACAGAGAGAAAAAACAATGATTGACCAGGTCCATTAACCACATTCCAGTCCTGGTGTGTTACGGGAATCTCAACCTGAGTCATGTATAAACATGGTCTGTGGCCGGCATGGGATATTGTCCGTAAGCCCTGTCTCCCTCCTCCTTTAGCCTCGCTGGATTGGCCGATATGTCACATTGGGGATATAATCTGAGGATCAGTGTGTTTTAGGGCATACGGCTCCAGTCCTTTAGCTACGCTGTAATGAGATACTTTACATTCTATGGAACTGGGGGTCCGGAGAGGGAGAAGTTTATCGAGCTGAGGGCCAAGGGAAGCAGAGAGATGGATAGGCGAAAAATTACTGGAGGGGAACTCCAGCAAATATAAATGCATGCGTACACACACACACACACACACACACACACACACACACACACACACACACACACACACACACACACACACACACACACACTCTCTCACCCTCTCTGCTGCTGGCACCCTCAAAAGTCCACTCTCCACTCTGTAAGCAATGAACCAACCCTTCCTCTCTGTAGGCGATTGCTGGCACACTCTAAACACTGACAAGTTGTAATTCATGGTTACGCAAACTTTACATCATCTGTCTCTGACTCCAACTCTGCACTGATTTAGTGTACTAGTTAGCTGTGAACTTGTAAACTTGCTCCTGTCCTATTGCTACTAAACATTCAATTAAGGAAACATGTTCAAGTAACGGTGTGTATGTGTGTGTTAAGGAGTAGACCAGTTCTATCGTATGTAATTTGAGTATCGAACAGGGTATGGGTTGAGTTCATTATGCACCCAACAGAAGAAAACAGACTGGTCATTAAGGCAATCCAGGCAGGCTAAAGCAAGCGCTCAAAGTATCTGAAAGATTTCAAATTGTATTTGAACCCAGGTCTGGTCCATACCCATGACGATGACCTGGGCCATGCCCTCGAAGGAGGCCTTCTTGATCTTAGTGATCTCGTTCTCATGGATGCGAAGCTCCTGCAGGCTCTTGGGCATGTTGGCGGGCAGTTCCTTGAGGTGGTTCTTGGAGAGGTAGAGGCGCTGCAGCTTGCCCAGGGGAATGAAGGCCTTGGGATGGATTGTGGTGATCTGGTTGTTCACCAGGATCAGGGTCTGGGGAGATTGGAGAGAGAACAATCCCTGTTATATCTAAGATAGTGCTAATGTGAATGTTTTGCTGATGATAATTTAATGTGGCTACAACTTCCCGTGGGTGTGTGTGATCATTGTTTATGTGTGTAAAATTAAGTAATTGAAGGCAGACGTTTCATTATATCATAGTGAGGTTGCAAAAATTGCTTCACAACCAGACTGGACTATTTTAGACTATTTTGTACTAGTTGAGAGCATTTTAAATGCTTGACATCAACAAAATAAGATGTTCTAGATTATGTTTGATGACATTTCCCAAGTTTATACTTACTCAATTGAACATACCCAAGGTAACTGAAATTGGAGTTTATTTATTTATTTTTATTACGCCCTTTTTCTCCCCAATTTCCATCTTGTCTCATCGCTGCAACTCCCCAACGGGCACGGGAGGCAAAGGTCGAGTCACGCTTAACCGCGCGCTTAACCCGGAAGCCAGCCGCACCAATATGTTGGAGGAAACATAATTCAACTGACGACCGAGGTCAGCCTACCCACCACAAGGAGTCGCTAGAGCGTGATGAGCCAAGTAAAGCCCCCTGGCCAAACCCTCCCCTAACCCTGACGACACTCTGCCAATTGTGCGCCACCCAATGGGACTCCCGATCACTGCCGGTTGTGACACAGCCTGGGATCGAACCCAGGTCTGTAGTGACACCTCTAGCACGGTGATGTAGTGCCTTAGACCACTGCGCCACTCGGGAGGCCCGTGAGATTGTTTTTTAACGTCTATACAGTAATCACAACACACCCTTGGACCTCGTCTTAAAGAGCACAGGCGCCAGGGTTGTTGTGATTGGAGGCAATTTCGTAGAAATTTCGCAAGAGAAATTGCTGTCTCTCTAGTGGACCATTCTATTCTCACGGCTGCAGATGGGGGTGGAAGAATGGAGAATGCAGAGAATGCAGCAAATGTCCCGCGGAGAGACCAACTAATATACGGGGGTGGAAACAGTGTTGGCCGTTTGACAGAGGTAGGCTATTTATTACAGGTCAGAAAGCTATACACGTGTAGAGAGGTCAGGCGATGGCCCAGAGGAGAATAGTTTCCATTGCACTTGGGGAGTACTGGTACCTGGATTCCTGTGGTTAAAAACAAATGAGTGAAGGTGGATTACAGTGCTATTCCCTTTGGTAGACTATTTTTAGGATCTTTGATCAGAGTTAAACAAGTTAGTTAAACATGTTAGTGTTTTGGAATATGATCAAGAAATCAGCTCTCCAAGAAAAGTATACACGTGGGACACACACACACACACACACACACACCTAAGCTCCCTCTCGTCTCAAGAAAGTCCAGAGATAAATCTGATTTCCACTGCTTTACTCCAGCCAATACTTTTGCGTGTATAATAAGCCTGTTAGGATGTGGTCCAACAAAACATGGCTTCAAGTTCAGCTTTAGTGTTTTCTCTTTAGCTCTCTCCTACCCAAGAAATGCAGGTTTTTACACTCAATCTGGAGTATACTTTGAAGGGATGTTAACATTGCACTCCTTAGAAAAATTATGCATGATTGATACAAAATGGCGAGTTGTGAATCAATGTTTTTTGGAAAATGCAATCGTGAGCTTTGAAAGTAAGGGGCCAATCATTATTTGGTGAAAAGCTGCAACAAAGTGGATGTATTGAGTATTTAGTGGACATTGAGTGTTTAGTGGACATATTGAGTATTTAGTGGATAAATTTAGTGTTTAGTGGAGGGGACATATTGAGTGTTTAGTGGAGGGGACATATTGAGTGTTTAGGGGACATATTGAGTGTTTAGTGGACATATTGAGTGTTTAGTGGAGGGGACATATTGAGTGTTAAACTCTTACGTGGAGTCCCTTCAGAGTCTTGAAGTCGTTCTCCTTGATCTCAGTGATCTTGTTGTTCTGCAGGTCCAGCAGGGTGCTGTCTGCAGGGATCTCATCTGGGATACTCTTCAGCCCTGCAGAGGAAGAGGAAGGAGAGGAGAGATACTCACAGACAGAGACAAAACAGGAAAGGAGAGGAGAGATACTTCTAGGCCAGCCCGTTGAAGCTAGTTTCATAGCTCTATGTGATTTAAATTAATTATTATTCCATTTTTTTAATTCAATTTTACTTTACATTTAATTTCAGAGTTAATGATGTTGAATGAAATGAGGTTTGGCCCAACCCTGCCATGAGCATGTGTGTGTATGATGACGCATGATGAGGAGTGTGTGTGTGTGTGAGAGATGGTGTGCACGCTTGGGCGTGTGTATGGTATGTTTGTCCAGGTGACAAGAAACTTCCTGAGCTGTGCTGCAGCTGTGGCTGCTGGCTGATGGGAAATGGAGTTCGCAGTGGAGCGCGATGGCCCTAGCTCTGGTCGAGAGTTTATGCCGCGTTCACATGCTAGTCGGAACTAGGAAACTCTGAAATTTCAGACTTGCTAACTGGTTGTAGTTATACACAGCATTATCCACATTGAGGCCCCATGGGGAATGGTCACACTACGACCGCCTGCTCTCCAGCTGTCTGCATGTCTACTGACCATCTGACCAGGGCTGGGGTCAATGCCATCTAACGTCAGTTTAGGAATTACAATAAAGAAAAATCCACTAAAAAACTATATTTTGGTGTTTTTTTCATTAGTCCACGGATGATATAGTCCCAAAATGTTTTGCATGTCAGCAGTCAAGTTTTCAAGATATTGGACTTTCAAGAAGCAAAGTGTCACTTGCCACATCATCATGATGATGTGTTTTGCATCAACTACATTGACTTCTACCCTGAAACTGACCACAGAAAGTGAGCACAACAACAGCACTCTGTCTCTGACCTCTGAACTCTAGGCCATCGTCGACCAACCATTATAACAAATAACCCTAAGGAACCAAAGTATGATGTGTTTCATGGTAACAGTCCAGACTTGAGTTGTACCAGATGCGCCATGAGTTAGCATTGAAACAATCTATGGCACACAGTGTGGAAATGGGCCTTGAAATTAATTTCCGCCAATTTCCAGTGTCCACATACCTGGACACTGACCTCATTGCATGCAGTTTGGGTTGGAGAGTACATTGCATTGTTTGGCACTGAGACAGTAAATGGCACCTGTCTATATGACTGGTAAACCAGAACCATATGTTCTGAGGGAGAAGTGTAAGGGAATTATGAGCTGGGGTGAGGTATACACCATGTATATGTATTGGGTACATTATGTATTGTTGTGTAATATGTTATGTTCTATTCTAACTTTTATATTCTATTCTGTTCTGTACTGTTCTATTCTATTCCATTCTATTTTGTTGTGTTCTATTCTATTCTATTCTATTCTATTATGTTATATTCTATTCTATTCTATGATATTGTGTTCTATTCAATTCTATTATATTGTGTTCTATTCCATTCTATTCTATTGTGTTCTATTCCACTCTATTCTATTATATTCTATTGTGTTCTATTCTATTCTGTTGTCTTCTATACTATTCCATTCCATTCTATTATATTCTTTTATATTCTACTCTATTCTGTTCTGTTCTGTTCTATTCCATGGGTATTGTTTTAAATAGAGGGCGAACACAGAGAGCTACCACAAGTCATCTAAACAACACAATGGCTTAGGGTCAAGGTTCACATGGCTGGTTTCCATTCTAGAGGGCGGTGGTTGTCTCTAGAATAAACTGTTTAGTCATTCAGGGCTTAAATGCTGTGTTTTATAAACTCTACATATGCAGACACACTTTGGCTTAAAAGCTTTGAGCACAACCCACTTACACAAACATTCTCTTCAGCTTAGTTGGCTTTTCTATCAGTTTCTCCAACCCCTACCCAGGCCCCACAATCCTCCACACAGCTGTCTGTGGTAGGCTCCCACTGTGCTGCATATCACTCTTGTGCTCCCTCTCTCCATCTCCCACTCCCACTTAATATCTTACATTCTCTCACTCCTCATCTCCTTCTCTCACACTCTATCCCTTCACCCTTCCTTCACGTCTCTTTCTCATCTACTTGCTCCCCTTTTCCATCTCCATCTCCTCTCTCTCTCTCCTTTCTTTCCATCTCCATCTCCTCTCTCTCTCCTCTCTTTCCATCTCCATCTCCTCTCTCTCTCCTCTCTTTCCATCTCCATCTCCTCTCCCTCCTCTCTTTCCATCTCTCTCTCCTCTCTCTCTCTCCTCTCTTTCCATCTCCTCTCTCTCTCCTCTCTTTCCATCTCCCTCTCTCTCTCTCCTCATTTTCCATCTCCATCTCCTCTCTCTCCTCTCTTTCCATCTCCATCTCCTCTCTCTCTCTCCACTCTTTCCATCTCCATCTCCTCTTTCTCTCCTCTCTTTCCATCCCCATCTCCTCTCTCTCTCCTCTCTTTCCATCTCCATCTCCTCTCTCTCCACTTTCCATCTCCATATCCTCTCTCTCTCTCCTTTCTTTCCATCTCCATCTCCTCTCTCTCTCTCTCTTCTCTTTCCATCTCCATCTCATCTCTCTCTCTCCTCTCTTCCATCTCCATCTCTTCTCCTTATCCTCTCTTTCCATCTCCATCTCCTCTCTTTCCATCTCCATCTCATTTCTCTCTCTCCTCTCTTTCCATCTCCATCCCCTCTCTCTCTCCTCTCTTTCCATCTCCATCTCATCTCTCTCTCTCCTCTCTTTCCATCTCCATCTCCTCTCTCTCTCTCTCCTCTCTTTCCATCTCCATCTCCTCTCTCTCTCCTCTCTTTCCATCTCCATCTCCTCTCTCTCATCTCCATCTCCTCTCTCTCTCCTCTCTTTCCATCTCCATCTCCTCTCGCTCCTCTCTTTCCATCTCCATCTCCTCTCTCTCTCTCTCCTCTCTTTCCATCTCCATCTCCTCTCTCTCTCCTCTCTTTCCATCTCCATCTCCTCTCTCTCTCTCCTCTCTTTCCATCTCCATCTCCTCTCTCTCATCTCCATCTCCTCTCTCTCTCCTCTCTTTCCATCTCCATCTCCTCTCTCTCTCTCCTCTATTTCCATCTCCATCTCCTCTCTCTCCTCTCTTTCCATCTCCATCTCCTCTCTCGCTCTCCTCTCTTTCCATATCCATATCCATCTCCTCTCTCTCTCCTCTCTTTCCATCTCCACCTCCTCTCTCTCTCCTCTCTTTCCATCTCCATCTCCTCTCTCTCTCCTCTCTTTCCATCTCCATCTCCTCTCTCTCTCTCCTCTCTTTCCATCTCCATCTCCTCTCTCTCTCCTCTCTTTCCATCTCCATTTCCTCTCTCTCTCCTCTCTTTCCATCTCCATCTCCTCTCTCTCTCCTCTCTTTCCATCTCCATCTCCTCTCTCTCTCTCCTCTCTTTCCATCTCCATCTCCTCTCTCTCCTCTCTTTCCATCTCCATCTCCTCTCTCTCCTCTCTTTCCATCTCCATCTCCTCTCTCTCCCTCCTCTCTCTCCATCACCTCTCTCTACCCCAATCCATCCTTGTTATTCTTCTCTTTCTTTTCCTCTAGCAGCGTGAGGTGAACACATGGCGTTCTGTCAGAGTCAGAGCTGACGTGGTTGGTACGGTAAACAGTTTGGAGAGAGCGTGTCTGTGTGTAGGAGATGGGGGCAGGGGTGAGAGGTCAGTTACTGAGAATCAGGTGGCAGGAAAGTCTGGTTGAGATGTTGTTTAGTCTCAGGGTTTTTGGCCTATGGAAGGATTGGAAGAGAAAGACTGAATAGCAGACCACAGACTTCTGCTATGAGCCACCTGTGTGTAATGGATGTATTTATAAAGGCCTCTGGTCACACTCACTGGTCCCAACCTTTGATAACAAAGGGCTGAATATTCAATATAAAAGGGCTGAATCTTCCATCAAAAGTAAAAACATCTCTAAAAATAAATAATTAAGTGAATTAGTTTGTTCAAACTTGGGAGCATTTCCATAGCAACGTCATAGATAAAATGGCTGGTCAGATCGTCTCAGTGCTCTGCAGATTATGTTTTCATTTAAGAAAGTCGGCTTGGCTGATTCATAAGTAAGTGAGAGGAACCAGAAGCTGAGATAGTACGCTCTGTTCTTGTTGAGATACTGGCATGGTAAGATGACCTCTTGGCAAGTGGAAGACTAGAAAAATAGGAGCTGAATGCAAACATAGTCCCTTTATTGTAGTCATAATTTCAATAAAAGCCGAATGAATGTGATATCAAGGGTATGATCGCCCTCATGCTTTCAGCACATCCAAGCATTAATGGCAACGTTTATGCAATTTCCAGCACTGCAATCCTTTTTTGGGGGGGTCTACTGTAACCTTCGCCCCTTGTGAGGGGAACGTCTGTTCAGTCATTATGGGTCTGATTGTCCCTGAGTTGAGCGTGAGTTTTCCAGTACGTTGTCCATTCACAGCAGACACAATGTAGCTACGCCTGTCAGCAATACTAGTAATGACCCAGTTCAATCAGGGCATTGGGAAAAGGAGTTATTTTGTCATCCACAACACCTGTTGACACATAGGGACCCATTAAATCAAACTGACCTAGACGGGCTAGTTCAAGGTAACTGGGAACATTATATCCCTGTCAGATGAAGGTCTTTGACGACTGTAACATCAACGTGTTTTTAATCTAAACCTTAATGAAACCTGCCCCATGTTCATAAAACCTCATTTCCAAACTCAGCAAGAAAGGAAGCTGTTTTGATAGTACACCACAATGCCTGTAGAGTAATTGCCAAACGTATTTTTAAAATAAATGTACTGTAACTACGTCTGGTGAATGTCTAGACTACTAGCAGTACTTCCTGCTTCATCTCTGCTCTTACACATGTGATAACTGTAGCACGCAGCGCCAGCTGGAAGCCTGCAGAAATAAGGCCTTGTGCTAACTTTTCCTTTTTCTTCCAGGTTTCTAACTGTGAAAGGGGGTGACTTTGGATGGAGAGCAGACCAATCCCCTCCCCTCCCCTCCCCCTCCCCCCCCCTCCCCTCCCCTCCCCTCCCAGGCCTGTGTGTGTGCCAGCAGGTCTGGGGAACAGATGCAGGCTCCAGGCCAGAGGGGCCGGTGCCGGAGATGAGGATCCAGCTCTGGGGCTCTCTCTCCTGGGAGACGTTCAGCGCTAACAGGCCCCGGTGAGGTAATGGAACCAGCCCTTTCCTGATCATCAGTCTCTCCATCTGTCTGTCGGAGTTGGTCTGTCTGTCTGTCTGGCTGTGTGGGTCAGTCTATCTTTCTCTTCCTCCACTGGAACTCACTGTTTTCTTGATCTCTCCCCTCTCTTTCTCTGTCCCTCTCCCTCCTTCTCTTTCACATGTCTCTGTCTCGCTCTGTACAATTTTGTCTGTCTGTTTCTTTCTTTCTCTCTCCTCTCTGTGTATACATCCCAGTCCATCTGTATCTCTCACTCTGTCTTCGTCTGTCTCCAGTATTCCTCCCCTGCTCCTCCCTTTTAAAACAAGAGTAAAGCCAAAAAACGAACCAAACTCGTAGGTGAAGAATTGCAAAGTTATACAAGCTATATAAGATACAGCCAATCAACTGGGTCAGTTACTTCCCTTGGCAGAGCAGTAGGCCTAGAGATGAGTCAGGCCAAAGCTAAAGGGTGGATGAAGCAAACAAACAGGATAATCTCGCAAACAATTAAGAGGATCAAGTAAATCATTTTAATTGTGAAGAAAACAGAGCACTAGGCTAATTCGTGGCAGAGTTCATTTGCCTCCAAAGAGGATGGAGAATGGAGCGATCTGACGGAGAAAAAAACAAGCTTTAGAACATTGGGCTTGTTAAACCGGGGTTAGTTCGAGACTTTCCCAAGCCCCGCTAACCTTTTATATCCCTGAATCTGCAAAAACTATTAGGAAAATGAGAAAAAGGCCAAAGTCACGGCAAAACTATGTCATCGTCGCGGAAGACATGGAAGTTTGCAGCATCTGAGAGCGTTTAAAGTGGTCGGGCTGGGGCGATGTTCTTTTAGGCCAATTAACGAGCTGATAGATCAAACGCCAGACACTCTTTGAACATCCCTCTGAGGATGGAGGGAACACCTCTTGGGGAACGAAGAAGATGTAGCTTGTAAACTAAGGGACTGCCTCAGTTAGGCGAGAGAGGGAGAGAAGAGCTGATGCAACAGGTTGTCCATATTACACTGACAAATTGACCTCAGCTCATGAAAACACATCGAATCACAGAAGTAGAAATGCACTACATACGGTCATGATATTAAATATAATTTATTGGGAGAGTGTCTTACCTAAGTCGGAGCACTGCACCACGCGGAGGTGGCACTGGCAGCGGAAGGGGCACTTGGGTCCTTCGGGCATGGTGGGGACGTCCATCTTGGGCTCGATGGGCACCTCGGGCAGGCCAGAGCCCGCCTCATCCTCCATCATGAAGTCCAGGAAGCCCGACTGGCGGAAGGGCAGTGACCAGCACGCTGTGACCAGGAGCAGAGAGAGACAGGCCGACCTCATGGTGCCTCTGTCCGGGATCCTAGGGGGAGGGAAAAGGTCAGGGCTTAGAGGTCAGAACTACTGTAGAGGGGTGCATGGGTATTGGTGGGTGGTAAAGGATGGGGGCAGAGGTGAGAGGTTGAGGTTCTACTTTTAGCAATAAATAAGCATTTTTTATTGTATTCCTTTGTCCTCCAAGCGTTGCTGACTCTCCCCTCTCCTTCAGTTTGCTCCTCAATTCATGCACCTTGGTTCGAAAGCGAGGTAGTGGCAGTGATCCCTTCCCTAAGATGTCAAGGATAGAAAGAGGCCAACCTAACCTTTCATGCAAGTAACGGGATGTGAGGTGTGTGTGGGGGTGACAGGGTGAGAGGGCAAAGGAGAGAGAAAGGTCTGAGGTGGGAGGCTATAGGCTAGAAGGCCAAGCACCTGGAGTTGCTTTAGTTTGGAACAGGTCAGCAGGGGGAGAATGGCCTAGTTACCTTAAAGTGCAGCTGGGGGTCAAAGGTTAAAGAGGAGAGGTCAGGGCAAAGCCGAGAACATTGGGAAATGTATCAATCTGTAAAATGGAGGACCACCAAGGCTGTACCAAGTGTATGTGCAAATAAAATAGGTCAAAATAACTTCCTTTCACAGGGCAGAAACAGTAAATACATATTCACAATATATGGTAACCATTTGTGAAAAACATCTTGTCAAACCAATGACTGATTACGGTATAATTGTACAGGAAAGTAATTTGTATATATTTAGTGTTTTCCTTGTTTATCTCTCTCCATTTCAAGGCCCACTAAGATTATAGGAAACCAGCCATCTACTCAGTGTGAGAAGTCTTACAGTCTTCTTCTCTGACCGACAAATCATGACCGCAATGGTCATCCATTCCATTCAACTTTGACCCGCTCAAGCCTTCTGGCCAGTCCAGTCACACAGAACACACTCTGTCCAGTGTTATTATTCGGCTCATGATGTTTGTGGTCAAAGTACCACTGTTGAAAGCAAGCAGAGCTACAGACACACACCACCCCTTCAATTACTTTGGGACCAAAGAGAGAGGCGGTTCTGCTGGACCTTTGCATGACAGGCAGATTGCTGGGTAGGTGACTGTGTGTGTGTGTGTGTGTGTGTGTGTGTGTGTGTGTGTGTGTGTGTGTGTGTGTGTGTGTGTGTGTGTGTGTGTGTGTGTGTGTGTGTTTGTCCGGTTCTTAGGGTGGCGTCAGGTCAATGGGAACAGGATCAGGTCTTACGGCGGCTCTCTCTGAACATAAAGGGTAATTATAGGTCTAACCCACACTACAGCCATCACACAGACAGACAGAGCTACAGTACAGCACTCAATGGGAACAGAGTTCTCCAAGCATAGTGTATCATGGTTGGGATCAATTCCATTAAAATTGTTGACATTTTTGATGGATGGATTGAATTCCAACTGTGTGGCATATGGCTCTGCCCATTGTAATATGGGTGGACAAAGACAATAATGATTCAACATGCTGTGACTTCCATTTTCCATGTAGGACTGAGCCTTAGCCTATGGAAACATGTAAGTAAGTAGCCTTGCACAAGCCGGAACTGCTCATAGGGCAGGAGCCTACCTCTTGTTTCTGTAGCGTGAGGCAGCTTGATGTAGAGGTACACCCCCAGGACAGGACACTAGTCTATCACAGAGCCTTACCCCCAATCTATCTCCTTAATGCTGAGTGCCAAGCGAGATGCATCAGGTCCCATTTTTACAGTCTTTGGTATGACTCGTCCAGGGATTGAACTCACGACCTTCCAATCTCAAGGCAGACATTCTAACCACAAGGCCACTGAGTTGTGCTATGCGGAAATGTGTTGAAACACAGAGATAAAACAGATCCAATCTTAGCTTAACAGTCGAGCACAAGAACATGTTGGTCCAATCTTTTCGAACAGGGCAAATCTTGGCTCTAGGTTTAACTTATCTATAAGTCAATATGTAGGGGAATCCATAATGAATACCCTGTCAGTTGTCTTGCCAAGATAGTTAGTATTTTTTAACCTCCATTGGTCTGAGACCTGGAAACCAAATAGAGATAGCAGTAAGGAATGCTGTACTGATTTGCATAAGGGTCATCCCATGAAAAGAGTGCTTTTTGCATCCCTTTGATATTTTAAGTAGATATTGTGCACCAATATTGCATTTTAAAAGCCTGTTATATTAAATGAAGTGCCTTTTACTATAGACCCCATGGAGAATTCAATAAATCAGATTTTTTATATGAATAAAGACTTGCAAATGTGCCGAAATTCAGCATTTTGACATGTCCTTCCGTAAACATAACATGTCAACCCTGTTACCCATAAATAGACAGGCTAGAAATGTTGTAACAATTGCATTCTTTTTTTATGAAGCTTGCATTCAATTGCCACTTCCTGTTGCACACAACACGCTTCCATTCACCCTGTCAGAAGGGGGTTCATGGCTGATTTAAGATGAACTCACACGTTTTTTGGAACAACCCATATAATCCTTGACCCCTAAGCATTGATCCTGATCTCCTCAGTGTTTGGACGTTAGTCACTACTGGAGGTACATGCAGGCAGGCACACACACGCACACGCACACGCACACGCACACGCACACGCACACGCACACGCACACGCACACGCACACGCACACGCACACACACACACACACACACACACACACACACACACACACACACACACACACACACACACACACACACACACACACACACACACACACACACACACACACACACACACACACACACACACACACACAGAGGAATTCATATTAAAAGCAGCCTCCTGTGTGTCCTACCATTTATAAGTGACAATAAACATTCCTGAGACGTGTTAAAACAAAGCAGAGCAGGCTGGAGAGATACTAATCTCCTTGAAGAGGGAGATCTGTCGGTCATGTTTTTATTAAACACTAAAACTATAAGACTGCTAATGAACTCCTATACTGGCACATTAGTAAGAACTGTATAATACTACCTGCTGATTGGTTGGTTATATGGTAACCCAACAGTGACACATCCAATGTGGTACTAGTAATGATCCAAACTGATATACATGTCTAGGTTAGCTTATTTCTTGTGTACAGGCATAGTATGATAAGGTTTTTACACAATTAAGAGATAAATGTGAATAAGGAAACGTTTGAAGCTTGCAAACCATGCAACATTGCCAATCAACATCTTGATTCCAGTTCATTTAATAATAAGGTGTAGTAGCCTAACTGTAATAAATGCATTTCCTTTCTCTAACACATCTGTGTTCTAGAGAGGCTGAGCGATGCCACGAGACCCAGTAATGCAGAAGGGAGCTCGTCATAGTTTGGTTGAACCTGTGCAGGCAGACACATCCCATTAGACATCCCACTGAGCCCCAGGCATTGGCTCTTTATCAGGAGTCTCCTCAAAGATATCCAGGAGAGAGGAGGGGAGAGGAGAGAGGGTGGAGGTACAGCTTCACAAGCATAAAGGAGTGATCTGGCGAGGCACCCCTGGTGCACCTGGAGCATCCATTGGTTAGATCAAAAACGTGCTTCGAAGTGCAAGTCTGTGTGTGAACCTAGAGGGCTGGCACCTTTACTCGTCTTCAATCTCTTCAATCTCCTGTCTTCAGACAATCTCTCTCTCTCTCTCTGAATTCAATTCAATTCAATTTAAGGGCTTTATTGGCATGGAAATCGTATGTTAACATTGTCAAAGCAAGTGAAGTAGATAGTAAAAAAATGTGAAATAAAAAAATAAATATTAACAGTAAACATTACACTCAGAAGTTCCAAAAGAATACAGACATTTCAAATGTCATATTATGTATATATACAGTGTTGTAACAATGTGCAAATAGTTAAAGTACAAATGTCTCTTTCTGTCTGTCTCTCTCTCTCAATTCAATTCAATTTCAATTTAAGGGCTTTATTGGCATGGGAAACGTATGTTAACATTGCCAAAGCAAGTGAAGTAGATACAGTGGGGAAAAAAAGTATTTAGTCAGCCACCAATTGTGCAAGTTCTCCCACTTAAAAAGATGAGAGAGGCCTGTAATTTTCATCATAGGTACACGTCAACTATGACAGACAAAATGAGAAAAAAAATCCAGAAAATCACATTGTAGGATTTTTTATGAATTTATTTGCAAATTATGGTGGAAAATAAGTATTTGGTCAATAACAAAAGTTTCTCAATACTTTGTTATATACCCTTTGTTGGCAATGACACAGGTCAAACGTTTTCTGTAAGTCTTCACAAGGTTTTCACACACTGTTGCTGGTATTTTGGCCCATTCCTCCATGCAGATCTCCTCTAGAGCAGTGATGTTTTGGGGCTGTCGCTGGGCAACACAGACTTTCAACTCCCTCCAAAGATTTTCTATGGGTTTGAGATCTGGAGACTGGCTAGGCCACTCCAGGACCTTGAAATGCTTCTTACGGAAGCCACTCCTTCGTTGCCCGGGCGGTGTGTTTGGGATCATTGTCATGCTGAAAGACCCAGCCACGTTTCATCTTCAATGCCCTTGCTGATGGAAGGAGGTTTTCACTCAAAATCTCACGATACATGGCCCCATTCATTATTTCCTTTACACGGATCAGTCGTCCTGGTCCCTTTGCAGAAAAACTGCCCCAAAGCATGATGTTTCCACCCCCATGCTTCACAGTAGGTATGGTGTTCTTTGGATGCAACTCAGCATTCTTTGTCTTCCAAACACGACGAGTTGAGTTTTTACCAAAAAGTTCTATTTTGGTTTCATCTGACCATATGACATTCTCCCAATCCTCTTCTGGATCATCCAAATGCACTCTAGCAAACTTCAGACGGGCCTGGACATGTACTGGCTTAAGCAGGGGGACACGTCTGGCACTGCAGGATTTGAGTCCCTGGCGGCGTAGTGTGTTACTGATGGTAGGCTTTGTTACTTTGGTCCCAGCTCTCTGCAGGTCATTCACTAGGTCCCCCCGTGTGGTTCTTGTGATCATTTTGACCCACGGGGTGAGATCTTGCGTGGAGCCCCAGATCGAGGGAGATTATCAATGGTCTTGTATGTCTTCCATTTCCTAATAATTGCTCCCACAGTTGATTTCTTCAAACCAAGCTGCTTACCTATTGCAGATTCAGTCTTCCCAGCCTGGTGCAGGTCTACAATTTTGTTTCTGGTGTCCTTTGACAGCTCTTTGGTCTTGGCCATAGTGGAGTTTGGTGTGTGACTGTTTGAGGTTGTGGACAGGTGTCTTTAATACTGATAACAAGTTCAAACAGGTGCCATTAATACAGGTAACGAGTGGAGGACAGAGGAGCCTCTTAAGGAAGAAGTTACAGGTCTGTGAGAGCCAGAAATCTTGCTTGTTTGTAGGTGACCAAATACTTATTTTCCACCATAATTTTTTTTTCTCAATTTGTCTGTCATAGTTGACGTGTACCTATGATGAAAATTACAGGCCTCTCTCATCTTTTTAAGTGGGAGAACTTGCACAATTGGTGGCTGACTAAATACTTTTTTCCCCCACTGTAGTAAACAAAAGTGAAATAAACAATAAATATTAACAGTAAACATTACACTCAGAAGTTTTCTCTCTCTCTCTCTCTCTCTCTCTCTCTCTCTCTCTCTCTCTCTCTCTCTCTCTCTCTCAAATTGACGTTTTGTTTAGGTGGATCCTTGAATGAGTTCTCAGTGCACTTCTAATGACTAATTTCAAAGGGCTTACACTGTTTGTTGACAGCTGTATATGAAAGACTTTGAGAGGGCTGAGGTGCACAATGCAAAGTGTTCAGTGTGCTCTACATGGGTTCTGTTAGTGTCTAGGTATCTAGACCACACAGTGTTGTAGTTGACCCTGCTGTAGGGTAAAGTATCCGGGAAGCAGTTGTTAGAGATCTAAGGACCATTGGATACAGTTAGTTAAATAGTTAACCAAATAGCTACCCGTACTATCTGCACTGACCCTTTTTGCACTAACCTTTTTGTCTCATCACATATGCTGCTGCTACTGTTTATTATCTGTCACTTTATTCCTAGTTACATGTAGCTCAGCTGGTAGAGCACGGCGCTTGTAACGCCAAGGTAGTGGGTTCGATCCCCGGGACCACCCATACACACAAAAAATAAATAATGTATGCACGCATGACTGTAAGTCACTTTGGATAAAAGCGTCTGCTAAATGGCATATTATTATTTAATTACCTCGTACCCCTGCAGATCGACTCCGTACTGGTACCCTGTGTATAGAGCCAAGTTATTGTTACTCACTGTGTATTTATTATTACTTTTACATTTTATTACTTTTCTATTATTTCTCTATTTCTTTCTCTCTGCATTGTTGGGAAGGGCCCGTAAGTAAGCATTTCACTGTTAGTCTACACCTGTTGTTTACAAAGCATGTGATTAATACAATTTGATTTGATTTGATATGATTGTGGTTATTTTACTTGTGTATACTGCAAAGTAAAACATGTATTTGACATCGATAAGAATTATTGTTGTGGATATTGTTTGATGGTTTAGGGAGCTTGAATGGGCAGTATAGCGTGGTACATTACAGTTTACCACTCAAGTTGAGTTAGTCTCATTGACGTACCGTGCAATGCCCACCAAGATGCTTTCGCACATTGGCATATGTTTCTTGAACTCTCTCACCATTCATGCTGTTCCGCTGATGCCCCCATTCACTGAATATGCCCCCAATCATGACAGAGACAACTTTTTGTCTGCTTGTTACAGTAGCAAAGGTAACGGGGCCAGATACTGTTCATAGGCACTCAAGTGGACCTAACCTATCTATTATTTGTCTTTTTAATGAGGTGACAATTAGCGTACGTTAGTCAACTTGTGTCATCTTGTCAACATCACCGTGATTACTAGAACGAGATTGATTAGTGACACCATTGACAACAAACACGTAAATAGCGACACAGTGACGTCTATCCGGAGCAGATTTGACGGTCAACTATAAACTGGCACATATTACGGTGACCTTATTTGGACAGCCTCAGTCTCAGCAGGACACCGTACAGGAAATGCACTGTAACTAGGTGTAGTGCTAGCTGTGAGCGAAGTCTTTAATGTTGCGGATGGCGTAACGTGAGACATGTTATTTAGTTCCCGGATCAGTAGGGAACCCGCTGCAATGAGGGCCTAGAGAGTTTTAACAGTTCTGAGATCAGTGGTTATTTTCCAGCCTTCAAAGTTTGTGTGCTCCATAAAATGTGTAAAAGGAGATGTGTCTTCATGCTGTGTATGTGTATGTGTGTATGTGTGTGTGTGTGTGTGTGTGTGTGTGTGTGTATCTGACTGCCTGTGGTGTGTTCAATAATCGAAATGTGGAAAGGTAGGAGCAGTCAAAAGACTCCCTCTCCTCTCCTCTCCTCTCCTCTCCTCTCCTCTCCTCTCCTCTCCTCTCCTCTCCTCTCCTCTCCTCTCCTCCTCCTCCTCCTCCTCCTCCTCCTCCTCCTCCTCCTCCTCCCCTCCTCTCCTCCTCCTCCTCCTCCTCTCATTCTCTGTAAGGCCTGAGGCCTGTGTTTTGTCAGAGCAAGTCTGATCTTTCTCTCTGAGCGGAGGGGTGGAGTTTGACACTTCCTTTCGTTGCAGCAGCCTTGTCAACCCCCTCCCTCCCTCCCTCTCATCCCCCTCTCCTTCCCCCCCTAACCACTTTCTCAGAAAATCTAGACACACTTCTGACAAGTCTCAGGCAGCAAGCAGATTACAGTAGAGACACCATGTAACATCTCTGACTCATTATTCCCTCCACACCTCTCGCTCTCTCTCTCTCTCTCTCTCCCCCTCTGTCTCTCTCTCTCTCCCCCTCTGTCTCTCTGTCGCTCTCTTTCCATCTCTCTCTCTCTCTCTCGGACACCATTCAGCTGTATTCCATCCATGCCACATGTACAGTATGTAGGCCATCATCAACCCATGCTCATACTTTTCCACCATACCTTTCCAAACTTGTGCAGCATTTGAGAGAGGATGACATAGACGGTATGTTGTATTTGTTTTGTGTCTGAGTGAGTGATAGGAGACAGATCTCAATACAACCATTCCAACCCTCCTAGCCTCCTACCCCCTACCACTACCTCTACCCTCCATGACTCCATTCTACTCCAACTCCCCTTGACCGGGGTCTCCATCTTCTGTCTCCAGAGGGCCTGTCAGTAACGAATCAAGGGGAGGTATTTACAAGGCTACGGGATGTCTGAAACTCATCAGCAACTCAACGTGTCAACCCCTCCCCAACCAGACCCAGATACCCAGACAGTTTTAACCATTTCCAGTCCTCAAGACCCAGTTTGTCTGTCTGCGTGATTCGTCTGCCTTTCCATATTGAAATCCTACTAACGGGTCTCCATTTGTCATTGTTCTTGCCCTAAAGACATTTCCAAAGACATCTGAGTTCAAGAGAGTTTATATATACGTGGAGAAAACCAGAAATCCATCCAATAAACAACTTTTATGTGAAATTATGAGCAGATTGGGCACTACAGATAACGTACCAGAGCTTTGTCAACAGGAAATGCCTGCACCACTAACCCCTTCAGTGGTCACAATACTTCCCTAACAGAGTGATTTCCCCACGTCAAACCCAGAAACTCTCTCTGGACCCATTACAAGACCAACGTCTGCGAGCATTGCATTTATTTTGGGAGAACTCCAAAGAAGTTCAGAAATTGGGTCATAAAACCACATATATCGTTGACAGACCGCAGAGACCACAGAAAGCCCTGAACCGTCTGTGCTGTTTTGGACCGTTGTATGAGAAAGCCAGTGAATGGTTAAACCGCGTTTGAACCGTTCCATGAGAAGTATTGTGGTCCTCTGTAGCTCAGCTGGTAGAGCACGGCGCTTGTAACGCCAAGGTAGTGGGTAACGCCAAGGTAGTGGGTTCGATCCCCGGGACCACCCATACACAAAAATGTATGCACGCACGACTGTAAGTCGCTTTGGATAAAAGCGTCTGCTAAATGGCATATTATTATTATTATTATTGTATGGATGCCATTTATTAATCACACTTGTATTATCTACAGCCTGTATTGAACAGATGCCTACTCTGCTGACCATCCTACTCTTCTCTTTCTCCCTTTTTCTCTCTTTTTCTCTCTCCCTCCAACTCCCATAGGGTAAGACATTCTTTCTTTGACCCTTTGGTAATAAAATAGCTTTTTGGACAGAGCACTACAGGAGAATGGAACATTATATTATTCCAATGAGGAAAATAATCGTTTGTGGCTAACGTCCATCTTTCAGCTTATTGTTCTCTCTCGGCCCGGACAGTTACAGTGAGTCCAGACGGGAAAATGTGGCCCCTGGACTCAAACCTGGGCCTTGCTTCTAAAGACCTGTCTCTCTGTTCTCACACAGAGCTAATCAAACTACACTGTACAAGTTAGTCCAAACAAACGAGACTTAAACATCAACGACTCTATCAACATGTCACAACATGTTTAGGTTGAGGTTGTCAAGAGCACTGGGGGTGGACTAGGAAAACAAGTCCATCTTCCACCTCATATCCCCTTCCTCTCCACTCTGTAACTCCAGTTCAGCCCTGTAAAAAAACTCCCTCTGTGTTGGAGGATGTTAGGAGTTAGCTGGGAGTTTTGCGGTGGCTTGCAGGGAAGTCAAACCTCTCTGTGATAGAGGAAGCTAATACTGTTACTGGATTAATAAGGCTTTCGGTTGCCAGGTACTGTTTTTTCTTTTCCCCTTTCTTCAACTTCAAAGCAGGTCCTCCCTTTAATTTTGGTTGCCCTGGGCGATTTGGGTCTGCAGCGCTTCCATCAAAATAGAGTGCTCACGAGGCAGGCTGAAACGGTGCGTTAACGTTGATGTGAAACAGAACAGCAGTACAACAAGTTAAATAAACCAATTCAGATCGATTTGTTTTAGTCTAAAATGCCCTGGATGGGTTTATTCTGGCATGAACTGCTGCAAGTGAACGGCAATGGCTTGAGGCAATACAAAGAAATCCTTGTTGTTGTTGATGTGTTTTTATTTCGCTTGTAGGATCTCCAAGAGCCAGAGGGAGAGTACAAAAGAGAAAAAGCAATGAATTAAAAGTGCTACAACTGAAGAAAAGGACACTGGTAAACTGAATGGGTTTTCCACCAGGGCCAGTAACTGAGAAGAGAGGACAGAAATCCCTCCAGGGACTTCACATCAAAGAAACACCTCTTTCTCTCTATCCCTCTGCCCTGCTCACACAGAGACACAACACATCTGAATGCATGTCAAACCATAAACTAACACCACTGGACAGTTTGATGTAAGGGAAAACCACATGTACAACCACAAACCAACTAACTGACAAAACAGCTCACTTGCCCAAGCGCCTTGACCGCTAGCCAAGGGATAAACCAATAAAGCACAGGAAAGATAACATGGTATCCTCTTGTGGATGAATAGGGTAGGGTTTTTTAATACATTGGCATGGGAGTGAAGTGCTAGCATCAAAAGTACTACCACACCCCCTCCCTATAGCTGGTGCTGTCTTCATCATACTGTAGGCTATCACATGGTCTGGTATGGGAATGATTAGCTATGGTCTCTCATCCCTGAGGCAATCCTGTTGTGACTAAGACCTGGCAACGCATCTAGCTTATAGGGAGCGCGCACACACACACACACACACACACACACACACACACACACACACACACACACACACACACACACACACACACACACACACACTAACCCTACGCACACACAAAACAAATGCGCAATATCATGTACAAATGCATCACTTTCATGATATGCCTGGGATGACTCATGTCGTACATTCTAATTGCCTGTATATGCCAAAGCATCGAAATGAACAACCGTTCATGACCAGTTCAACCACAAAATCACTGCACACAGAGTCTGGCGATAGAGTTAAGGAATGAAGGAACATCAAAAGAGCATCCACTTCACAGAACCTACCAAGCCATTAGAAAACCTCACACCACAAGTACAGCATCACCACTTTACTAACCAAGTCTGCACGTTTGAGACCCCCGAAACTCAATAACCCCAATTTCCAATCCCTCTCAACAATTCCCCTCACAATCCACCTCTCTTCCCACACTCCCCAGAGCCTATAATCCAGTCTTTTCTGGGTTTTCCCCCCAAGATCCATCCCCTCTATCCATCAGTGGGTTATCCTACCTGTGCTCTTTAGAAGCGTGTGAGAAAGAGCGAGAGAGTTAGAGTGCGCCGAGGTCAGATGTTCTTCCAAATATCCAGTTGGGGCTAAAGGCTGAAGCAATTTGAGCCTTCTGCACTGTGCTGCGAGGGCCGGGCGATAATTGCACTGAGAGCGCGTGCAGCCAAGACCAAGCAGGTGTGCTCTGTCACGACCGAAGGGGAGGAGGAAGGGGCTGAGAGAGGAAGAGAGAGAGGGAGGGAGCTCCTGTTAAATTGAGACACTTGGTGGAGAAAACTTCCCGCTCCAAAAGCAGCTGGAAATAGAGGGAGAGAAAGGGGAAGAAGATTTAAAAATGAACAGTCACAGAGCGAGGGAGAAAGGAAGAGGAGAGTGGAGGAAAGAAAGGAGGGAGAGAGAGGCAGGGTTAAGGCAATAAGCAGTGACTAGGCTGGCAGGCTCCCATTCAGAGCCATCTGGTAATGATAGGTCCTCCAGAGCTCAGTCCAAAAATGCTAGCTACTCTCTCTCACTAACTTCCCTCTCTCTCTCTCTCTCTCTCTCTCTCTCTCTCTCTCTCTCTCTCTCTCTCTCTCTCTCTCTCTCTCTCTCTCTCTCTCTCTCTCTCTCTCTCTCTCTCTCTCTCTCTCTCTCTCTCTCTCTCTCTCTCTCTCTCTCTCTCTCTCTCTCTCTCTCTCTCTCTCTCTCTCTCTCTCTCTCTCTCTCTCTCTCTCTCTCTCTCTCTCTCTCTCTCTCTCTCTCTCTCTCTCTCTCTCTCTCTCTCTCTCTCTCTCTCTCTCTCTTTACTTTGGGGAAATTCTAACTAATTTAACACAGCTGACTTCCCCTCTGCATTTGTTTAACCCTGCACAAGCATTCAGTCCACCCTCCGCCTTCACCCCTGTCCCCAAATCTTGATTGGGTCGGTGTATTCATTTACGCTTAACCAAAAAGGGACAGGGGGAACGTTCCAATTAGGAGGAAGAGGAGGGGGATCTTAGATCTTAGTTCTCCACATCCCCTGGTTTACCCTCCATGTGTCACATCTACTTTAGGTCTATAATTTCCCCCTCTTTCTGGGCTCAGGGTTGGTCTGTCCGACTAACATGTGTGTTATTTTAGTCCAAAGGCTAATGTGAAGGATTTAATACTCTTTCAATAGTTCAGATTACTGCCCCAGACCTATGAAGTGCAGTCAGAACCGAGCGCTTTAGAGCTCTGTGGAGCTTGGACTGGCTCTGCTTAGTTACTCTTGGGTTACACTTACAATGAAGAGAGAGAGAGAGAGAGCAAGAGAGAAGGAGAGCTTTCAAGAATACTTTCTACAGTACAGAGATGAGTACAGAGAGAAATATGACTAACACATTATGAATGCATTTGAAGACATGTAGGTTGTTATAAACAGCTACAGTGGGGGAAAAAAGTATTTAGTCAGCCACCAATTGTGCAAGTTCTCCCACTTAAAAAGATGAGAGAGGCCTGTAATTGTCATCATAGGTACACGTCAACTATGAAAGACAAAATGAGAAAAAAAAATCCAGAACATCACATTGTAGGATTTTTAATGAATTTATTTGCAAATTATGGTGGAAAATAAGTATTTGGTCAATAACAAAAGTTTCTCAATACTTTGTTATATACCCTTTGTTGGCAATGACACAGGTCAAACGTTTTCTGTAAGTCTTCACAAGGTTTTCACACACTGTTGCTGGTATTTTGGCCCATTCCTCCATGCAGATCTCCTCTAGAGCAGTGATGTTTTGGGGCTGTCGCTGGGCAACACGGACTTTCAACTCCCTCCAAAGATTTTCTATGGGTTTGAGATCTGGAGACTGGCTAGGCCACTCCAGGACCTTGAAATGCTTCTTACGAAGCCACTCCTTCGTTGCCCGGGCGGTGTGTTTGGGATCATTGTCATGCTGAAAGACCCAGCCACGTTTCATCTTCAATGCCCTTGCTGATGGAAGGAGGTTTTCACTCAAAATCTCACGATACATGGCCCCATTCATTCTTTCCTTTACACGGATCAGTCGTCCTGGTCCCTTTGCAGAAAAAACAGCCCCAAAGCATGATGTTTCCACCCCCATGCTTCAAAGTAGGTATGGTGTTCTTTGGATGCAACTCAGCATTCTTTGTCCTCCAAACACGACGAGTTGAGTTTTTACCAAAAAGTTATATTTTGGTTTCATCTGACCATATGACATTCTCCCAATCCTCTTCTGGATCATCCAAATGCACTCTAGCAAACTTCAGATGGGCCTGGCTTAAGCAGGGGGACACGTCTGGCACTGCAGGATTTGAGTCCCTGGTGGCGTAGTGTGTTACTGATGGTAGGCTTTGTTACTTTGGTCCCAGCTCTCTGCAGGTCATTCACTAGGTCCCCCCGTGTGGTTCTGGGATTTTTGCTCACCGTTCTTGTGTTTTGACCCCATGGGGTGAGATCTTGCGTGGAGCCCCAAATCGAGGGAGATTATCAGTGGTCTTGTATGTCTTCCATTTCCTAATAATTGATCCCACAGTTGATTTCTTCAAACCAAGCTGCTTACCTATTGCAGATTCAGTCTTCCCAGCCTGGTGCAGGTCTACAATTTTGTTTCTGGTGTCCTTTGACAGCTCTTTGGTCTTGGCCATAGTGGAGTTTGGAGTGTGACTGTTTGAGGTTGTGGACAGGTGTCTTTTATACTGATAACAAGTTCAAACAGGTGCCATTAATACAGGTAATGAGTGGAGGACAGAGGAGCCTCTTAAAGAAGAAGTTACAGGTCTGTGAGAGCCAGAAATCTTGCTTGTTTGTAGGTGACCAAATACTTATTTTCCACCATAATTTGCAAATAAATTCATAAAAAATCCTACAATGTGATTTTCTGAATTTTTTTTCCTCAATTTGTCTGTCATAGTTGACGTGTACCTATGATGAAAATTACAGGCCTCTCTCATCTTTTTAAGTGGGAGAACTTGCACAATTGGTGGCTGACTAAATACTTTTTTCCCCCACTGTAAAAGCTGTTATGAATGCATTATGGGTGTGATAGATAAGGCACTACGCATTCATAATGCTTTATACAACTTTGGTCCATAGAAAGTTTTAGCGAGCATTATTACAGAAATGATGGAACTGGATAAGTTAAAGCTAATTGGAGGAAACCTTGCTTCCACCCATCCAGTTCTTTCATTGATCACTGTGTGACAGTGAAAAGCTAGAAGGATGTATTGAAGGAAGCATCCTGTACATTTAACAAGGACTTAGAAATGAATGATATGTACCTAATGATATGTACCTCTTGGGCTCCCGAGTGGCGCAGCGGTCTAAGGCACTGTATCTCAGTGCTTGAGACGTCACTACAGACCCCCTGGTTTGATTCCAGGCTGTATCACAACCGGCCGTGATTGGGAGTCCCATAGGGCGGCGCACAATTGGCCCAGCGTCGTCTGGGTTTGGCCGGTATTGTCACGGTTTCGGCCGAGGCTGCCTCTCTTCCTTGTTCGGGCAGGCTTCGGCGTTCGTTGTCTCTGGAATTCTAGCTGCCATCGTTGCATGTTTCTATGTTCGTTTGCTTTTGTCTGTTTGTTGTGACACCTGTTATCGTTTAGGTTAATTAGCGTCCTATAAGTTACTCGTTGTGTTTGTCCAGTGTTGTGTGTGATTGCTTTATTGTCTGTCGTGCGTTACTGGACGTGTTTACATTATTCGCTCGGTTGAGCTATCTCTCCACTGTGTTGGAGCGTTTTACGCACCTGTGTAGTGCGCCCGTTTGTTTTGTCCGCCTACGTGCGGAGTTTCGCCTTCGGGCCAGTTTGTTCATTTTCCCTTGTGGAATTTCACTAAAGTATTTTGGACTGTACTTCGGTGTCCTGCGCTTGATTCCACCACTACACCCACCTACAGCATCACTGACAGGTATAGGCCGTCATTGTAAATAAGAATTTGTTCTTAACTGACTTGCCTAGTTAAATAAAATTGTTTCTTGAGGAATATAACTTAGAAATGTCTCATGACCTTAGTTCAACTGGCGTACCTCACCAGAACCCAAAATATAAGCTTGTTTTACTCAAATGTTTGTAAACAAAGTAAATGTAAACAAACACTATATTGCCTTATTTTTGGATTTCCCCTTTATGGCCTGGGGACAGGCAAAGCATTGCAAAGTTCATGCTAGCTACTGACCTAAAGCCATAGTGTTAATGGTACATAGACCAACGATGACCAAAGTCAATTTATTCTACAAGCTCCATAAAGCATACATGAATGATGATGTATCCAGACTCCCACTCTAAGAACTACACCGTAACAATAGCCATGAATTATTTCAACAACATTGTATTTCAACATCTCATGCTGCAGAGATCTCAGAGTTGGGGCTTATGGTCATTGATGAGTGACTGTATAGAGGGAACGTGTGGTAGAAACAAAGAGCAGGTCAAATGAATGACAGAACAAGGAACATCTACAAAGGACTGCTGTATCCTTCCTGAATTCAGCCTCCACCGAATGTATGCTAGCATTAGATGCTCTCTCTCTCTCTCTCTCTCTCTCCCTCTCTCTCTCCCTCTAACTCACTTTCTTTCTCTCTCTCTCTCCCTCCCTTTCAGCCTCTCATGCAAGGCTCAGATCAAAGGGATCTGATAAAATGGCTGAACTTTAGCTAGTAAGACTTCCTCTCTAAAGGGAAGTACAGCATTCCAGCCATATCCCATCTCAATAATCCTTCTCTTTCCCAAGCTAAGGAAAGAAGGACCACCCACATGGACATTGGTCATGACTAAGGTATCAGTATGACTGTCTTAAACACACAATCACTCAGAAACCAACCCAACAAACTGAACCCTAAAAACACCCATTCTCAAAATACAAAGCAGGTAACATTGAAAAGGTATTTTTACTTGTTGAGTTAAACGACTTGTTAAATGGTCGTCATTGTACTGTCTTGGATTCAGATTTTGGTCGAGTTTCTTACTTTTTTGTAGGGTCAGGTAAGGTTCAACTGAACTACAGAGCCAGTTTTTCTAAAGTTATCTATCTGGATTTCGCCTATCGGATAGGATTAAATGCATAGAAATATGTGGTCCTCTGTAGCTCAATTGGTAGAGCATGGCGCTTGTAACGCCAGGGTAGTGGGTTCGATCCCCGCGACCACCCATACGTAAAAATGTATGCACACGTGACTGTAAGTCACTTTGGATAAAAGCGTCTGCTAAATGGCATATTATATATAAATATAATGAATAGAACAGTCGAATCATTGACTTGAATGGGGACTCCCGTTCTATTCATTCTCTTTCTATGCATTTAATCCCATCCAAAAGGCAAAATCCAGATAGATAACGTTTGAAAAACTTCTCCCAGGAATCTAGGGGGAGGAGGGGGCAAGAGAGTCAGACAGAGATATAGGAAGAGTGGATCATGGTCTTTGGCATTGTGTGGAGGTCTTGGACAAGGCCTCTGGATGGAGAGGGCCACGAATACAAACACTGAGATCATACCTTCTGTGAAAAGGGGCTCGGAGGGGAGAGGGATGGAGGGGAAGAGAGTGAGTGGAAAGGAGAGGGGTGGGGATGGAAAGAGGAGTGGTGGATGGTGAGAGAGGGAGGAGGGGCAGAGGGATATAGGGAGAAAACTTAGAAGTGGAGGAAAGAAGAGGAGAGAACTGTAAGCAGGTCATTATTTTTGACCTTCAGTGAAATAGCTCAGTTCATATGGCCTCCAGATGGTCTTAAGGTTAAAAATGACTGAGTGGCTCAAGGAAGGATCTATACCTGTAGTCACTGATATAGGGGTTGTACTGGGATCATCAGGGGTTGTCACAAAAGTCTCTGTTTTTTGTAAACCTACAGCTTCTCACTATCAAACCCCAGGGATAACGTTTGGTTGGACAGTAGAGACCCCTAGTCCTCTGAGGAGTCAACTCCAATGTTCCCCTACCTCTGCTACAAGACCATGGTGCTTGCCTATGGAGCTGTGAGGGGAACGGCACCTCCGTACCTTCAGGCTCTGATCAGTCCCTACACCCAAACGAGGGCACTGCGTTCATCCACCTCTGGCCTGCTGGCTCCCCTACCTCTGCGGAAGCATAGTTCCCGCTCAGCCCAGTCAAAACTGTTCGCTGCTCTGGCACCCCAATGGTGGAACAAGCTCCCTCACGACGCCAGGACAGCGGAGTCACTCACCACCTTCCGGAGACATTTGAAACCCCACCTCTTTAAGGAATACCTGGGATAGGATAAAGTAATCCTTCTACCCCCACCCCCCCCCTTTACTCCAACCCACCCCCCCCAAAAAATAAAATAAATAATAATAATAATAATTGTAAAGTGGTTATCCCACTGGCTATAAGGTGAATGCACCTATTTGTAAGTCGCTCTGGATAAGAGCGTCTGCTAAATGACGTAAATGTAAATGTAAATGTCTACTTTTTTCTGTGTGGTGTGTGTGTGTTTACGTGTGTGTGTTTACGTGTGTGTGCGTGTGTGTGACCAGGCAGGTAAGGTTTTGGCCGAGGTCGATTCGTCCTCGCTCCACTGCAGACAGATAGGCTCTAAATGATTTGGAAGAGAACTCGGGGCTAAACGAACACCTCTCTTTCCATTACTCAACATTCTCCCTCCCTCCCCCTCCCTCTATCTCTCACATTTCTCCCTCCCTCCTTCCTTTTATCTTTCTGTCTCTCATTCTCTCCCTTCAGTCTTCTCTTTCTTTCTTTCTTTCTCCCTCCCTCCCTCTTCTCTCCACCGCTTCTTCCCTTCTTTGTCCCTGTCCCTGTCCCTCCCTCTTCCCTTATAAAATCACACTCTTTCCACGCCAGCTTGCCATGACACTGCGAGGCTGTTGCCTCCATCAAGCCCAGACTCCCTTCAGCCTCAATCCTCGTCTCATTCCTCTTGATTAGAACAGAGCAGGGTTGGAAACTGACTCACTACAACATGGTTACCCTCTGTGGGTCAAATCATTTACCACAGCAAAAATATGACAAGATACTATTAAAAGAATATCTATTAAAGACGATTGTGATGTTAGTCTCTTGAGAGGCTACTGTCTGATGTTGGGAAATAACCTTAGGCAAGAAGGAAGTGGAGTTCAAAATGGAGGCTTGATTGGGTATCAAAACAGGGTTGGAATATTGGCTTTGTGAAGACTACCTGTCGAAACAGGTTCATATACCCTTTTCTCTGTAGCTATTTGTTTTATTCATTGCTTTGATCTTCAAGTGAATCCTTTTAATTAATACTTGTCAATGACACCCACCCACCATCACTCCCAACCTGACAGTAGTCTGGATCTTTGTGATTACATCTACTTTAAGCCATCGATAAGCGTGACAGTGCCAAGATTGGTGTTTGCGTACATTAGTCCTGGATGGCATGCTTCCTGAGTCTGGCATGTCTTCAAATCAAGTTATTAATGATTCGTTATTAATTAATTCAGGTATGTGAAGACATTGGTGAAGCATACCAACCCAGCCTCTTTTGGGCGTCAATTAGGTAATTTAGACCCAGTTAGCTTGATATCCTGACACCTGCGTGCCCTGAAGGATCTGCTGTGAAATACAGGCCCATATCACGCCTCAATAATCACTAAATGGGTGTGATATAACTGTGATAAGTGGTAAATATCACACAGGAAGTAAGAGATGTATGTCCTCCTTCAGCAGAACTTTATAGGGTGTTTGGGGTATGATGAATGTGGATGCTCTGTTTTGCAGATGGTATGGTTACAGTACTGACAGTGCAATGATGATTAATTGACATTACGCTAATCTGTTGCACATCTTTACAGAACAAGGGCCTTTCCAGGGATTGGCTGAGGCACAACATCTTGGTGGGATCATTGTGTCCCTATGAAGGTGGTTTATTGACCTCTGACATTTTGTGGTCAACTACGTAACCGCTCTCAGTCGCTAACAGGAATGACATGACGTTTCACTTAGAGCGAATAAAAGAAATGTCTGATGGGGCTAGATTTCCACTGCCAGTAGTGATGGTCTTTGAATGACTGCATCTGGGTGACACATTTACATTTGACATTTTAGTCATTTAGCAGACGCTGTTATGCAGAGTGACTTACAATAGTGAGTGCATACATTTTTTAAAATTATTTTTTTATACAAAGACAAATTATTTCTAATGGACTCCACAGGGCAAGGGCTTCAAATTGGTTTCCAGTTTCTCAACATCTCAAGGTGACTGGGAAATTTTGATTTAGGTCTTTATACATCTCTATTCATGTAAATAATCGCTATAGACACCAAAACTCTCCTACGTTATCATTCTGGAATGAGGTGTTTGCAATACACATACTACAGTACTAATTGATTAACAATGGGAACCAAGCAGAGTTTTCAGAACTGCAACAGAAGCTTCTTTCAGAAATCCCATCTTTGACTTCTTAAGCATTATAACAGGAGCAATGCAGAGGAGCTCTGTCAGACTCATCTCTAGACCCGGAGAAAGTCTACTGTGATGGGCTTAACTGACGTCAGAAACTCACCAGGGAAGAGAGGGACAAAAAACAGACTCTGCAAACCAATGGTAGGAGCTGTAGTAGCAATGACAGTCCATCGGCGTGGCGATAAAAAAGAGAACAATCAAGTTCCGAGCCAAAAGTACTGTGGGAAGTGACCTTTTTTGGGCCAATCGGAGTGGCGCTGTGCGACACAGCATTCGTATGCTAATCACTCCGGAGGAATCCCGTCCCGTTGGGTTCATAACTAGAGTAAACCTCCTGAGTCGTGCACACACACACACAAGCACACACACACACAAACACACACACTGTCCCTGGCATTGTACTAACTGCTGGCATCGATGGCTACTTTTCACGGACGAAGAGGCGAGAGTGCCGAATTCACAGTCTGATAAACCATTATGGTGAAATAAAACGCACCAGCTATGTCATTAGTGGCCTAGTGAAAGCTGCTCACTGAAATGTCTAGGTTTTGAAGGCCATGCCGTTCCCATTAAAATGCATTCATTGTCTTGTATGTTCATACACACATTAATACAGGCCAGTGAACTTGACCCAGAGAAAGTTTCATCGATGAATATCCTTGTAAAATGGATGGTGTTGTTACCTTGGCTAGAGTTGAATTGTATTGACAACTTAACAATAATAGAACGTGAAAGACATGCTGATGTCATCTACAGTATGTCTTCAACAAACATAATATAAATGTTCTTGTATGTTCACATACATGAATATAGAACAATGGACTTGACCCCAAGAAAGTTTCAATAATGAATATCACTGTGAAATGGAGGCCACTGTTACCTTGACTTACTTGACTTCTCAAGTGTAGATTCACTATCTGTATTCATTAGCAAGGTAAGCGTTTGTCAGCTGTGTGTTAGGTTTTTACACAAAGGGCCTTTCAGAGAGACCGGCCTGGCATTCTGCCTCTCCTCTCTCGCCCCACACAGCGTTGAAACACACAGGCCACGGAAACACTCGCTTCGAGCGAGTGCTGCTGTGCTATAAACTTGCCCATTCAATGTGCGACAGAACTTCTCCTTGCCATGGCAACAGGCTTTCGAAGTGAAGGGGGGGCACTACTTCTCGATTGGCAAAGCTTCCCTCACACCCTCTATTAACCAGGAGGACAACGAGGAGGAAAACACAGCTGCTTGGCTGGAGAGGTGCTAGCTGAGGCATTGATTGTGAGGGAATGAGTTTAGAGGAATATTACTTTAAATGCACCTCTCCTTGAGCTAGCTTACAAGTAGCTCATCATGCCTCAATTAAAGGTGTTACACCTAGGATTTGTTTGAATTTTTGCATTGTAATTTCAGAAAATGTCCATAATACATCTGGAATGATAGTTTTCACTATTGATTCCTCCCACCGAAGCAGCGTCTGTTGTCAAACTGGGAAAGCTGTTCTGACTTTGTGGCTGTGTTGTCTAGTGGAAATTCCTGGTTGCTAGAATTCTACAGTGTTGGATCAATTTGAGTAGTGTAGGGAATCATTGTGGACCACCAACTTCAAACAGCAGTTTTGGTAGACCACAGTGGGCACTAAGACATTTCACAGCGATTTAGATGGTACAATGATTCCCTACATTATTCAGTGAATATTTTTTTAAACTGAGCGAACAGTGTAGAATTTTAGCAACCAGGAAATTAGTGATTTCCACTAGATACCACAGCCACAAAGTCGGAACAGCTTTCCCAGTTTGACAACAGATGCCGCTCCGGCGGGAGAAATCAGTAGGCGAATATCACAGCCAATCACAACACAGGCGGGTAAGTAATACTGTGAAATCATACCACTATTAGTGGCAGATATATTATGGACGTTTTCTGAAATTACAATGCAAAAATTCAACAACAAAAAATCCTGTGTGTAGCACCTTAAAGTTGAGGGTTCTTAACTTCACCATAAAGGTTTTCATTGCAAAATCCATAAAAGCTCCTCGAGGTAGCTTATAACATCCAATCAGCCTGTTACCAACCCTTAGTAAACTTTTTGAAAAAATATTGTGTTTGACCAGATACAATGCTATTTTACAGTAAACAAATTGACAACATACTTTCAGCACACTTATCGGGAAGGACAATCAACAAGCACAGCACTTACACAAATGACTGATGATTGGCTCTGAGAAATTGATGATAAAAAGATTGTGGGGGCTGTTTTGTTAGACTTCAGTGTGGCTTTTGACATTATCGATCGTAGTCTGCTGCTGGAAAAATGCATGTGTTATGGCTTTACACCCCGTGCTATATTGTGGATAAAGAGTTACCGGTCTAACAGAACACAGAGGGTGTTCTTTAATGGAAGCCTCTCCAACATAATCCAGGTAGAATCAGGAATTCCCCAGGCCAGCTGTTTAGGCCCCTTACTTTTTAAAATCTTTACTAATGACATGCCACTGGCTTTGAGTAAAGCCAGTGTGTCTATGTATAATGATGACTCAACACTATACACGTCAGCTACCACAGCGACTGAAATGACTGCAACACTTAACAAAGAGCTGCAGTTAGTTTCAGAATGGGTGGCAAGGAATATGCTAGTCCTAAATATTTCAAAAACTAAAAGCATTGTATTTGGGACAAATCATTCACTAAACCTTAAACCTCAACTAAATATTGTAATTAATAATGTGGAAATTGAGCAAGTTGAGGTGACTAAACTGCTTGGAGTAACCCTGGATTGTAAACTGTCATGGTCAAAACATATTGATACAACAGTTGCTAAGATGTGGAGAAGTCTGTCTATAATAAAGCGCTGCTCTGCCTTCTTAACAACACTATTAACAATGCAGGTCCTACAGGCTCTACTGTTCAGTAGTGTGGTCAGGTGCCACAAAAATGGATTTAGGAAAATTACAATTGTCTCAGAACAGTGCACCACGGCTGGCCCTTAAAAGTACATGGGGAGCTAACATTAATAATATGCATGTCAAGCTCTCATGGCTCAAAGAGGAAGAGAGATTGACTTCCTCACTACTTGTTTTTGTAAGATGTGTTGACAAGCTGAATGTACCGAGCTGTCTGTTTAAACTACCAGCACACAGTTCAGACACCCATGCATACCCCACAAGACATGCCACCAGAGGTCTCTTCACAATCCCCAAGTCCAGAACAGACTATGGGAGGCGCACAGTACTACATAGAGCCATGACTACACAGAATTATATTCCACATCAGGTAACTGATGCAAGCAGTAGAATCAGATAAAAAAACAGGTAAAAATACACCTTATGATACAGCGGGGACTGTGAAGAGACACACACAAAGGTACAGACACATGCATACGCACACAAGCGCTATCACATGCACTCTACACACACATACATTGTATTGTAGATATGTAGTGGTGTAATAATGTTATATGATGCACAGTTTTATCTTTTGTTTTGTAATGTAAGTGCCCAGGCAGCACCTAATGGGGATCCCTAATAAATACAAATACAAACACAAATCATGCCTCAATAAAGTCCAGGGCTCCTGACTTCAACATGAACTGTCTTGACTTATTGACAAAATGTGTACACTTCTACTCATACATTTATATTACATCTGCTCCGTTTCAATGGTAGGAGTTTACTGTATGATGTAGGGACAGAACACCCAATAAAACTCACAATGGATCTGATTAAAGCACTCGCTCAAAGAAACATCTCAGACGAAAACAATCAATCAATTACCGGATCTCTCAGCTCCTCACAAACCTCTTTATTCCCAGTCCAAGACACAGGACATACTACTGGCAACTTCCGACCACTGTAAACAAGTGCGTTTTTCTAATCAACCTTTCTTTTACAGTCAATCTGTCCTCGGCATGTGGATCACTAAAAGGGGTCCGGGCTGAGAGTTGTCCCTCACATTGCCTTCTGGTGCTTTGTAGTCAGGCAAGGAGTGTAAAGAGCTAATACAGACCAGGTCAATAGCTATGCTCAGTGTTTCCCCTACAGTGAGGGAAAAAAGTATTTGATCCCCTGCTGATTTTGTACGTTTGCCCACTGACAAAGAAATGATCAGTCTATAATTTTAATGGTAGGTTTATTTGAACAGTGAGAGACAGAATAACAACCAAAAAATCCAGAAAAACGCATGTCAAAAATGTTATAAATTGATTTGCATTTTAATGAGGGAAATAAGTATTTGACCCCTCTGCAAAACATGACTTAGTACTTGGTGGCAAAACCCTTGTTGGCAATCACAGAGGTCAGATGTTTCTTGTAGTTGGCCACCAGGTTTGCACACATCTCAGGAGGGATTTTGTTCCACTCCTCTTTGCAGATCTTCTCCAAGTCATTAAGGTTTCGAGGCTGACGTTTGGCAACTCGAACATTCAGCTCCCTCCACAGATTTTCTATGGGATTAAGGTCTGGAGATTGGCTAGGCCACTCCAGGACCTTAATGTGCTTCTTCTTGAGCCACTCCTTTGTTGCCTTGGCCGTGTGTTTTGGGTCATTGTCATGCTGGAATACCCATCCACGACCCATTTTCAATGCCCTGGCTGAGGGAAGGAGGTTCTCACCCAAGATTTGACGGTACATGGCCCCGTCCATCGTCCCTTTGATGCGGTGAAGTTGTCCTGTCCCCTTAGCAGAAAAACACCCCCAAAGCATAATGTTTCCACCTCCATGTTTGACGGTGGGGATGGTGTTCTTGGGGTCATAGGCAGCATTCCTTCTCCTCCAAACACGGCGAGTTGAGTTGATGCCAAAGAGCTCCATTTTGGTCTCATCTGACCACAACACTTTCACCCAGTTCTCCTCTGAATCATTCAGATGTTCATTGGCAAACTTCAGACGGCCCTGTATATGTGTTTTCTTGAGCAGGGGGACCTTGCGGGCGCTGCAGGATTTCAGTCCTTCACGGCATAGTGTGTTACCAATTGTTTTCTTGGTGACTATGGTCCCAGCTGCCTTGAGATCATTGACAAGATCCTCCCGTGTAGTTCTGGGCTGATTCCTCACCGTTCTAATGATCATTGCAACTCCACGAGGTGAGATCTTGCATGGAGCCCCAGGCCGAGGGAGATTGACAGTTCTTTTGTGTTTCTTCCATTTGCGAATAATCGCAACAACTGTTGTCACCTTCTCACCAAGCTGCTTGGCGATGGTCTTGTAGCCCATTCCAGCCTTGTGTAGGTCTACAATCTTGTCCCTGACATCCTTGGAGAGCTCTTTGGTCTTGGCCATGGTGGAGAGTTTGGAATCTGATTGATTGATTGCTTTAAGAGTGTGCTCCTAATCTCAGCTCGTTACATGTATAAAAGACACCTGGGAGCCAGAAATCTTTCTGATTGAGAGGGGGTCAAATACTAATTTCCCTCATTAAAATGCAAATATATTTATAACATTTTTGACATGCGTTTTTCAGGATTTTTGTTGTTGTTATTCTGTCTCTCACTGTTCAAATAAAACTACCATTAAAATTATAGACTGATCATTTCTTTGCCAGTGGGCAAACGTACAAAATCAGCAGGGGATCAAATACTTTTTTCCCTCACTATATATTATTTTAGCAGCGGCAATACAGTGGCTTGCGAATGTTTTCACCCCCCTTTGCATTTTTCCTATTTTGTTGCCTTACAACCTGGAATTTAAATGGATTTTTTGGGGGTTTGTATCATTTGATTTACACAACATGCCTACCACTTTGAAGATGCAAAATAAAAAAAATTGTGAAACAAACATGAAATAAGACAAAAAAACAGAACCCCCCCCCCCCCAATTACAGCTGCAAGTCTCTTGGGGTATGTCTCTATAAGCTTGGCACATCTAGCCACTGGGTTTTTGCCCATTCTTCAAGGCAAAACTGCTCCAGCTCCTTCAAGTTGGATGGGTTTTGCTGGTGTATAGCAATCTTTAAGTTATACCACAGATTCTCAATTGGATTGAGGTCTGGGCTTTGACTAGGCCATTCCAAGACATTTAAATGTTTCCCCTTAAACCACTCGAGTGTTGCTTTAGCAGTATGCTTAGGGTCATTGTCCTGCTGGAAGGTGAACATCCGTCCCAGTCTCAAATCTCTGGAAGACTGAAACAGGTTTCCCTCAAGAATTACCCTGTATTTAGCGTCATCCATCATTCCTTCAATTTTGACCAGTTTCCCAGTCCCTGCCGATGAAAAACATCCCCACAGCTCCCACCACCATGCTTCACTGTGGGGATGGTGATCTCAGGGTGATGAAAGCTCAATTTTAGTCTCATCTGACCAGAGTACCTTCTTCCATATGTTTGGGGAGTCTCCCACATGCCTTTTGGCAAACACCAAACGTGTTTGCTTATTTTTTTCTTTAAGCAATGGCTTTTTTCTGGCCACTCTTCCATAAAGCCCAGCTCTGTGGAGTGTACAGCTTAAAGTGGTCCTATGGACAGATACTCCAATCTCCGCTGTGGAGCTTTGCAGCTCCTTCAGGGTTATCTTTGGTCTCTTTGTTGCCTCTCTGATGAATGCCCTCCTTGCCTGGTCCGTGAGTTTTGGTGGGTGGCCCTCTCTTGGCAGGTTTGTTGTGGTGCCATAATCTTTCAATTTTTTAAATAAATGGATTTAATGGTACTCTGTGGGATGTTCAAAGTTTGATGTTCAAAGTCTTTTAGAAGGCTTTCCATTAGAAGTTGGAACATTTCTACAGGGACTTGTTTCCATTCAGCCACAAGAGCATTAGTGAGGTCGTGCACGGATGTTGGGTGATTAGGCCTAGCTCACAGTCGACGTTCCAATTTATCCCAAAGATGTTCGATGGGGTTGAGGTCAGGGCTCTGTGCAGGCCATTCAAGTTCTTCCACACCGATCTTGACAAACCGTTTCTGTATGGACCTTGCTTTATGCGCAGGGGCATTGTCATGCTGAAACAGGAAAGGGCCTTCCCCAAACTGTTGCCACAAAGTTGGAAGCACAGAATCGTCTAGAATGTAATTGTATGCTGTAGCGTTAAGATTTACCTACACTGGAACTAAGGGGCCTAGGCAAAAACATAGAAAACAGCACCACACCATTATTTCTCCTCCACCAAACTTTCAAGTTGGCACTCTGCATTCCGGCAGCTAGCATTCTCCTGGCCTCTGCCAAACCCAGATTCGTCCGTCGGACTGCCAGAGGGTGAAGCGTGATTCATCACTCCAGAGAAGGCTTTTTCACTGCTCTGTAGTGAGTGTTGCAACTGAGGACAAACAATTTTTACACACTACGCGCTTCAGCACTCGGCGGTCACGTTCTGTGAGCTTGTGTGGCCTATCACTTCGCAGCTGAGCAGTTGTTGCTCCTGTTATTGTTTCCACTTCACAATAACAGCACTTACATTTGACCGGGGCAGCTCTGACTTGTTGGCATCCTATGACGGTGCCACGTTGACAGTCACTGAGCTCTTCAGTAAGGCCATTCTACTGCCTATGGAGATTGCATGACTGTGTGCTTTATTTTATAAACATGTCAGCAACGGGTGTGGCTGAAAGAGACGAATCCACACATTTTAGGGGTGGTAAAACGTTTTCAGTGGACACTTAAATGAGTCAAAAGATTTAAGCCATCCCGTGTAGCTCAGTTGGTAGAGCATGGCGCTTGCAACGGCAGGGTTGTGGGTTCGATTCCCACGGGGGGCCAGTATGAAAAATATATATATATATATGCACTCACTAACTGTAAGTCGCATGACGAGGTGTGAAGGAAGGAGTCAGGCACAGGAGGAAAGTCCAGAGTTTATACCATTTGCATAAATCAAACGCTCCAAGCGTCAAAACGAAACTAACAAGGGAAAACATCCACCTTGGCATAAACACTAAGAATAGTAGCTCAACCGAGCTACACGCTCTCACAACAAACAATCACTCACAAAGACAAGGGGAACAGAGGGAACACTTATACACATACTAATTAGGGGAATGAGCACCAGGTGTGTGTGATTGACAAGACATGACAAGTGGAGTGATGAGAATGGGATCGGCAGTAGCTAGTACTCCGGTGATGACGAACGCCGAAGCCTGCCCGAACCAAGAGGGGGGGCAGCCTCGACGGAAGTCGTGACAGTCACTCTGGATAAGAGCGTCTGCTAAATGACTACAATTAAAAATTCAAAGCATGTAGAAAAGACAATGGACCTATATATTTTTTAAATAAGATCATTGTTGAGAACTAACAATCACCAAAATAAAAACTAGACAGTCAGGGAAAATAAAAAATTCCAAAAATATCATGGACATTTTCCTCTCCGCCACATGGCAAAATGTGTAGAAATGCAGGAAATGTGCTTTGAAACAGCTAAATGTTGTCTATGCAGCCAAGAGGAGTGCCTCGAACAATGTTGGTCGGAGACGAAGCTGTTGACCACGCCCACTAGTATGTTTGAATCACTCAGATAGCATAAGAACACTGCATAAGCAACATGGCATGGCAAAATGTGTAGAATTGCAGGAAATTAGCTTTAAAACTGCAATTCTTTCTCAGCCTCAGGGCAAAATGTGTAATTTTTTCTCTCATCTGTCAGCCCAATGACAAAATGTGTTGAATTGCAGGAAAATGGCTTTAAAACTGTAAAAAGTTATCTCCGCCCCATGGCAAAATGTGTAGAATTACAGGAAAGTAGCTTTAAAACAGCATCATTTTGTCTCTAAAAATGTTGGTCGGAGACGGCGCTGTTGGCCACGCCCACTACCAATGCCCCCCCACGCTAACTTTGCCACCGCTTCCTAGGGGAAACACTGCTAAGCGCCCAGTCTTTCAGATATTACACAGGCCTTGTACCTCTCTAACTGTAGTGGAATAACATATGTAATAACAGAGTAATAAGCCTTTAAGTAAATACAGTTCTGCTGTAGCTTTTTAGGATATATTGTTGCTTTATGCTTGGAATGCAGCATTAACACTGGTTAGTACTGTAATTGTGTATATGTGTGCTTGATACAATGTTATTCCATAATTCTATGGACACTTCAATTTGTCTCGAAACACGCTACTCTATATTTCAAATAAAGATTTGCTTTCTCCTCATCTTAAGTAGTCATTACTCTGTAACACTCCTTTACTATAGTATGAGTATAAATGTGTTGGGTGCACAATCTGCTCTCCAGTCGAGTCTGTTTTTGATTTGTTGGGTCGAAACAGAGCCAGTAGCCAGACAGCAGTCTCTCTGCCAAAGAGGCAGACTCAACACGCCCAGAACCATTTGGAATGATAAAATGAGTTTCTAATATAGCCAGAGCTTCAGAGTGCCAAACTCTTAAACAAAAGAGCTTTCAGACATATCGATATTTTCCCTGTGTCTCATAATGAGATGTCATGGTTACCAAAGTGAAGTCGTAAGTTCACACAATGGACGAGGTACAAAAAGAAAGATGACCTGCATCAATGTTTGCTCAACCTATCACCTACAGCATGTGATCATGACCTTATACTGTAGATCTACTGATTAACACATTTCTGCCTGTTATTGAGTTACAGTAGTCATTACTGGTCCTCATCACATTTATCCAATAATAGGCTAAGAAACAGATAGGAGACTGGAATGAATGGAAGACCTCGCCTCCCAGACCGTGCTCGACAGTAACAAGCATCACTGTGGTCGACGGTCTAACAACAGAACATTAATCATTGGCCTATTTCCTCTTCAGGAGGGATAGGAAGAGGAATGGGGGTGTTTTGAGGGATTCGCGACATCTGGGTTGGAGAGGGTAGGAGAGGTTTATCCATGGGAGGACGGATTCGGTGAACCAGAGAGACAAGAGAGTGCTTTGGCTCTGTACGGCGAAGCGTCCTGTGGGCTTTTGGGAACTCGGGCCACGTGTGATAAATATTAGTTTGTGCTCCTACTACAGAACATCGGTTGGCCATGTTTTATGCATTCCTCCTGGCTAGTACTCCAGAGGCCGTTGCTCTGCAAGGACAGCACACTGTTTGATTACATTGAACCACGTTCAAGGAATGCCTGTGTTTTTATTAAACGCAACGTGTATTCTATCTAATCATGTTGTTTGAAAGAGAATCAGAATTTTAAGTCAATTGTTTCGTTTTTTTGCCTATTGCTTTTTGCTTTTTACCATGAATTCTAACATACATTTTTTTTTAAACCTAGCTAATACATTTTGTATCGTGAAGACAGCAGAGACATATTCCACAGTTAAACTGATTTGTTACATCTACATTCCTTCTGCCTATTGAACCAGTGATTTCCCCAAAGTCAGCAGAAACCAGACTCGGAACAGACTCCAGTGCTAATGATGCTAGCTAAATCAACGGCATCCTTCATATGTGAGTTGCATTAATCCCTTATGAGGCCGTACGTGCTGTGAGATGCTGTGACCTGTAGTCAGCACTTTCTGGGGGGTGGGGGGAGGGAATCCGCCTGGGCTGCTCTAATCATGACCAGGCTTGAAGAGCTAGCCAGGAGGAAGGCAGTGAGCCGTGTCAGTCAAAATGTGATTAAATGGAATGCAATGCACAAGCTAGCCCACAACCCCATACATTGAGCTAAAATAGTATCTGTTTTGATGGACGGAACTATCATAAATCTGTTCATTGATGATATTAGGTAATTAGCCTATATCATCAATCTGGTATCTGATATTAAATGCTCCTAGATAAGTGGTTCAATATGGTACAACACTGGCTTGGTGTCATTTGAGATGTAGGCTTGGTTGGGGATTGGATTACCATATCCAGAGACTGCTAAATACAACATGCTACTTCAGACTGGATTAGGGGGAAAGGGTTTGGCAAATGTATTCCCAGGTGTGTCTTCAGAACTAGTGTTCCTACCTTCAGCTATGAGAAAGAGGCAGGAGGGGGGCGAGGTGAAGTTTCAGGGGTGTGGATAGGGAACGGTTCTTTGGACCAGTCTTCAAACACCCAGCCATCAGAACACCCTGGATGGGTAAAAAAACTAACAGGTTACATCTATGCAGTGGATTCAATAGTTGTAATGTAAGGCATGTAGTAGTAAAGTATACTGTACATAATGGACAAGGAGCTCAAACTACTGGAGTCACTGTTAATTCCAGATCATGGCCATTGAGTTTATTCCCGTCAGAGTATTTCCAAGAGACCCTGTCTGTAATATTGTTTAGCAGTGCTCTAAATTAGCCTTCAACAAGTGGCAAGCCAGGTGACATTGTCATTTCCTCAATGGTGGTCGGTCCTATGTAAGAAGCAAAGTATCACTTGCCACATCATCATGAAGTGACACTTTGCTTCTTGAAAGTCCAATATCTTTAAAACTTGACTGCAAAACATTTTGGGACTGTATTAACAGTGGACACATATATATATTTTTTAATTGTTAAACAAATCAAAATATATTTTATATTTGAGATTCTTCAAATAGCCACCCTTTGCCTTGATGATAGCTTTGCACAATATTGGCATTCTCTCAACCAGCTTCACCTGGAATGCTTTCCAACAGTCTTGAAGGAGTTCCCACATATGCTGAGCACTTGTTGGCTGCTTTTCCTTCACTCTGCTGTCCGACTCATCCCAAACCATCTCAATTGGGTTGAGGTCGGGGGATTGTGGAGGCCAGGTCATCTGATGCAGCACTCCATCACTCTCCTTCTTGGTAAAATAGCCCTTACACAGCCTGGAGGTGTGTTGGGTCATTGCCCTGTTGAAAAACAAATAATAGTCCCACTAAGCCCAAACCAGATGGGATGGTGTATCGCTGCAGAATACTCTGGTAGCCATGCTGGTTAAGTGTGCCTTGAATTCTAAATACATCACAGACAGTGTCACCAGCAAAGCACCGCCACACCATAACACCTCCTCCATGCTTTACGGTGGGAACTGCACATGCAGAGACCATCCATACACCCACACCGCGTCTCACAAAGACAGCGGTTGGAACCAAAAATCTCCAACTTGGACTCCAGACCAAAGGACACATTTTCACCGGTCTAATGTCCATTGCTCGTGTTTCTTGGCCCAAGCAGGTCTCTTCTTCTTATTAGTGTCCTTTAGTAGTGGTTTCTTTGCAACAATTCGACCATGAAGGCCTGATTCACACAGTCCCCTCTGAACAGTTGATGTTGTTGAGATGTGTCTGTGGCTTGAACTCTGTGAAGCATTTATTTGGGCTGCAATTTCTGAGGCTGGTAACTCGAATGAACTTATCGTCTGCAGCAGAGGTAACTCTGGGTCTTCCATTCCTGTGGCGGTCCTCATGAGAGCCAGTTTCATCATAGCGCTTGATGGTTTTTGCGACTGCACTTGAAGAAACTTTCAAAGTTCTTGATTGACTGACCTTCATGTCTTAAACTAATGATGGACTGTCGTTTCTCTTTGCTTATTTGAGCTGTTCTTGCCATAATATGGACTTGGTCTTTTACCAAAAGGGCTATCTTCTGTATACCACCCCTACCTTGTCACAACACAACTGATTGGCTCAAACGCATTAAGAAGGAAAGAAATTCCATAAATTAACTTTTAAGAAGGCACACCTGTTAATTGAAATGCATTCCAGGTGACTACCTCATGAAGAGAATGCCAAGAGTGTTCAAAGCTGTCATCAAGGCAAAGGGTGGCTATTTGAAGAATCTCAAATATAAAATATATTTAGATTTGTTTAACACTTTTTTGGTTACTACATGATTCCCTATGTGTTATTTCATAGTTTTGATGTCTTCACTATTATTCTACAATGTAGAAAATAGTAAAAATAAAGAAAAACCCTTGAATGAGTAGGTGTGTCCAAACTTTTGACTGGTAGTATATATATATATATATATATATATATATATATATATATATATATATATATATATATATAGTTTGAGTGGATCTTTCCTTTAAGTGTTAGCGAAAACTCCCAGGTCTCTCCAAGGAGGGATGGGGTAATTCTACAAAAATAACCCAGTTTCTGCTCACCTTGGCTCCCTAATCAACCACAGCTGTGCTTTGTTAGTTTCACTAATAACACCAGGTGCTCTACTCCCACCACAACACAAAATGGCTGCCCACCCTCCTCCATGGTGAATCCCTCACAGGAAGTCGGGGGAGCAGTCAGGAAGGGTGAAAATGGGACAATAACACACAGTGATTAATAGCAGTAGGGTTGAGGTCAGTTACCAAACTAAGGTATTTGTTTCTCCCAGTTACAGTATTTCCTCTTGATCTGTCTTGGATTTAAATAAAGGAATATCTTTGTCGTGCTTTCATGGAACTTCATGATATTCTCACCAAAGAGAGTTGATGAAGTATGGAAAAAAAAGGGAAACAAAGACAACCAATATAATCTGAGGATTTTGATTATACTATCCGCTAAACTAAACAACTGTGAAATATATTTCAATATACTGATTCCACAAAAAATGACAGAGAATAACATTACTTGGAGAGCGCTACTAAATTCCGGACAGTAATAATATAATATAATATGCCATTTAGCAGACGCTTTTATCCAAAGCGACTTACAGTCATGCGTGCATACATTTTTGTGTATGGGTGGTCCCGGTGCCAGAAGTCTTCAGGAAGAGTATAAATTCTAGCAAATCACCATGGAAAGGCTCATGTTACAATTGCAGCTAACCGTGTTAAAAAAAGCATACACATATTTATTTCACCATTTAACTACAGTGAGTGCAGATTTATCTTAATGGCAATAGGAGGGAAAGAGAAGAGTTCTTTGGTGGAAAAAAACAGGCAGACTGTTAAAGTGTGATGTCTTTAGCAGGCCATCCAGGCTCTCGGGTGTCTTTTGGTACGTCTGGGGTAGAATGTGTGTGAAAGACATTAATGGTGGAGAGCCCCACCATGCCATCAGCAATAGTCCTGGAGAGGAGGCTGCCCTGGCAAGGTGACTCATCACTAACAAGAAGTGGTGTGTGTGTGTGTGTGTGTGTGTGTGTGTGTGTGTGTGTGTGTGTGTGTGTGTGTGTGTGTGTGTGTGTGTGTGTGTGTGTGTGTGTGTGTGTGTGTGTGTGTGAGTGAGTGAGTGAGTGAGTGAGTGAGTGAGTGAGTGAGTGAGTGAGTGAGTGAGTGAGTGAGTGAGTGAGTGAGTGAGTGAGTGAGTGAGTGAGTGAAAAAGTGAAAAAGTGAGAAAGAGTGTGCATATGAGAGAGAGATGAAGAGAGATATAAAGAGAGAGAGAGAGAGAGAGAGAGAGAGAGAGAGAGAGAGAGAGAGAGAGAGAGAGAAAGAAAGAGAAAGAGAGAGAAAGAGAGAGATAAAGAGCGATAAAGAGAGAGAAAGAGAGAGAGAAAGAGAGAGAGATGAAGGAGAGAGAGAGAGAGAGAGAGAGAGAGAGAGAGAGAGAGAGAGAGAGAGAGAGAAAGAGAGAGAGAGATAAAGAGAGAGCTATAAAGAGAGCGGAAGAGAGAGAGAGAGAGAGAGAGAGAGAGAGAGAGAGAGAGAGAGAGCTATGAGAGAGAGTGAGATAGATGAAGAGAGAGATATATATAAAGAGAGAGAGAGAGATAAAGAGAGAGAAAGAGAGAAAGAGAGAAAGATAACGAGATAAAGAGAGAGAGAGAAAAAATACTTGAATCAGTTATAGAACCCATTGCCCTTTATGGTTGTGAGTTCTGGGGTCTGCTCACCAACCAAGAATTCACAAAATGGGACAAACACCAAATTGAGACTCTGCATGCAGAATTCTGCAAAAATATCCTCAGTGTACAACGAAAAACACCAAATAATGCATGCAGAGCAGAATTAGGCCGATACCCGCTAATTATCAAAATCCAGAAAAGAGCCGTTAAATTCTATAACCACTTAAAAGGAAGCAATTCCCAAACCTTCCATAACAAAGCCATCACCTACAGAGAGATTAACTTGGAGAAGATTCCCCTCAGTAAGCTGTTCCTGGGGCTCTGTTCACAAACACAAACAGACCCCACAGAGCCCCAGGACAACCACAACAACAACACAATTAAACCCAACCAAATCATGAGAAAACAAAAAGAGAATTACTTGACACATTGGAAAGAATTAACAAAAAAACAGAGCAAACTCGAATGCTATTTGGCCCTAAACAGAGAGTACACAATGTCAGAATACCTGACCACTGTGACTGACCCAAACTTAAGGAAAGCTTTTACTATGTACAGACTCAGTGAGCACAGCCTTGCTATTGAGAAAGGCCACCGTAGGCAGACCTGGCTCTCAAGAGAAGACAGGCTATGTGCACACTGCCCACAAAATGAGGTGGAAACTGAGCTGCACTTCCTAACCTCCTGCGAAATGTATGACCATATTAGAGACACATATTTCCCTTAGACTACAGAGATCCACAAAGAATTTGACGACTCGTCGACTGATACAGATGATATATGCTTTTCACCACTGGGTCTGGTAAGTGTGGAAAGCGACCTGTTGAAGTCGATAAATGACAAATTGGGTATACTAGAATTGGTCAGTAAGGACGTAAAATAGTTGAAAGCGATTCTTGAAATGAGTGACGAAATGAGCAGCGATAATGGAAACAGAAACCAAAAAATTTAAAGTGACAGTCACTAAGATGGAAACGGAGGTTAGGGAACTTAAAAATGAGAACAACCTTCTGAGAGAAGCCTTACTAGACATCCAAACTAGATCAATGAGAGAAAATCTAGTACTTATGGGTATTCAGGAAAAGGAGGGAGAAATAACCGAGAATATTATGAAGGATTTCCTGCATACAGTGCTTCAAATTCCACTCGAGGCTGTCGATAAAATCCAACTCGAACGTGTACACCGTTTCGGACAAAGAGGACAGAAATATGATCGCCCAATCGTTGCCAAATTTGCATTTTTTAAGGATAAAGCAATGGTTAAAAGCCTAGGAAAAAGACTTGCTGGCACGAAAATAGGCATGAATGATCAGTTCCCGAGGGAGATTGCAGAAAGGCGCAAAGTTCTGTATCCAATCTTCAAGGAAAATAGATTAAAAGGGAAACGTGTGGCACTTGTGGTCGATAAACTATATATTGACAACCAAATGTTCAGAGACACAAAGACTACTCCATGGCTATTCTAAAAGTTGTAATAGAGGAGTCGAATAATGGAACACCCAATACTAGCAATGATAGGGATTGGAATATTAAATAACATTTATAGTAAGTATAGTATTTAAAAAAGGATAAAACGATATAACAAGAAAAGATAACAAGCAGAATAATACATCTTCAAATACAACTAATTAGAACATGGCTTTTTTGGCGGGCAATTGTTGTTTTGGCGGACGGTTGTTGGGGTTGGTCCTGTGTTCTCCCTGGCGTCCTTTCCCCCTTGCGGCAGGTGTGGGATGTGGGTGCATTTGCACGCCCGGCCCATTTCCTCCGCAGTCAACCATGTGGTGTGCATTTTTGTGTTTGGAAAGGTGCGGTGTTAATTGAGTGAGAGGGGAAATGGTTGCATATCCTAGAGCCGACGGGTGTCAATGAGCAGGGGTAGTGAGCGAGAGCTTTCAATTTTGTGTAGATGAGGGATATAAATTTTTAAATATAGTATACATCTAATCAAATGTTTTATTATCATGATGGAAAGATCCCCAACCCTATATCCTGGACACCCACCTGAGTGACCCATACACCAAAGAGAAGTTCCCATCTCTTTTATGGACCTGCTGTGAGTATGCCGCCTAAACAGAGAAATAAAATGCGGTCAGAGACCTACTTGAGCAGCACCGCCCCCTCAAGATTCTGAGCCTGCCTGGCAGGGTTGGTCCTACAAAGCCAGAGCCCCCTGATGGGAGAGCATTATATACAAGGAAATTCTCAAAGCTGCTAATGAGAACCTTGACAACCTTTTGCCTAGCCAGTGGGGATTCTGGTGGGGTACCCCCACCCAGGTAGTGGCAGTGCTGGCAACACTGGCTGCAGTAACCCATGGGGAGGGGGTCACACTCGGACAATCAGGGTTTATCATTGTGGTCCAGGTGGCACAAAATAATCAAAGGTCTGACTGCACGGAGATGCTTGGGAAAAATGGTTACAACGGGGGACCAGAGTGTTTGTGTCTCAGGTGAAGAGCTTGGATCTGATCTCCATCACCTAGGACTTGACATAGATTAAGTAGATTAATCAAATCTCACATTGTTGTCAATTTCTGCTCAATCTTGCATGCTTTCTCAATCAGCTGTAACTGTATGTGCACTCGTAAATCAGGTCCTTTCTCGAGTTGGGCTCTGGGATATAACAACCGTTGAGTATCTGATTTTATGGTGGATTGTGGAGGAGGGGGGTTGAGTGTGTTGGAGTATGTGAGTATGTGCGTGTGTGTTTGTCCAGCATCTGTTGTGGGGGGGTGGGGATGTTGGGGGGGTATGGGATGGACCACGGTAATTATTTGCTAGGATAATAATTGCTTGTCAATAAATTAAATGTAATACAATGGCAATCCGGGTTAAATGTTAAAATCCTATGCATGAACTACCGACATTATTACGCATATTAATTGATAATGATGGAAAATGAGATATGCAAGATATTTGAATAGATATATATTTTTTAATAGTTATATACAGAGGTGACAGCATTGGAAATGCTTTTGGCGGTTAATCTGCTTCTGTTTTGTGCGTGGCACTGTGTGCTGTTTTCGATGGATGGGTCCTGGCCTCTCGGGGCCCTAGGGATCCGGAGGGATGTGGGTGGGATGCCGATCACTGGGATGACGACTCAACTTGGGATGGGGAGGGGCTTTAGCGGGGTAATTAGTGGAGAACAATTGAAGGGATACTTAGTAGCAATGCAAATATCATGGTACAGCTATATGGACACTCAATCATTACGGTATTTTTTATTGGTAAATTTACAAACATATATAATGATAAATAGACTTGAAACTTGTATCTCATTATGGTGTATGGTGAAATAAGTATAGCCAGTTATAATTGTAATGGAAAAAGAAATTCAAAAGGGGTGATGATATTAATTAATAGTAATTTCGATCCGAATGTGCAAATTGTCCAAATAGATACGCAAGGTAGATGGATTATTTTAAATATGTTATTGGACAATAAACAGATATGTCTCATTAACATTTACGGACCAAATAATGATGATCCACACTTCTTTGACAATATACTGTATATAATAAATTATCAACCCTGCAAGCAATTCAAGACAATATTATTATGGTGGGGGATTATAATACTGTTTTAAATAGCTCAATGGACCGTAAAGGAAATCACACCTCAAACAATCACCCACATGCTCTTAAGGAAATTGTGAATGTCATGGATACATTAGAACTAGTAGATATATGGAGGCTTAAATATCCTGATCTAGTGAGATATACATGGCGGAGACTCAATCAAGCTAGTCGTCTTGACTTCTTTCTTATGTCATTCTCATTGGCACCAAAAGTTTAAAAAGTGTTGATAGGGGACAGAATGCAGTCGGACCATCATATAATTGGCATATACCTTACTCTTACTGAATTTCCACGTGGGCGAGGATATTGGAAATTTAATCAAAGCCTATTGGATGATAATGTATTTTTAACTAGAACTAAGGAATTTATAACTTACTTTTTCCGACATAACATAGGTACAGTTGTCACACCCTGGCTCTGGGACTCTATATGTTGAGCCAGGGTGTGTTCATTCTATGGGGTGTATTTCTATGTTGGGGGTTCTAGTTATTCTGTTTCTTTGTTGGCCTGAGTGACTCCCAATCAGAGGCAACGAGTGTCAGCTGTGGCTGGTTGTCTCTGATTGGGAGCCATATTTAAACTGTCTGTTTTCCCTTGGTGTTTGTGGGTTTTTGTTCCAGTTGGTCATTGTTACCTAGGACGTTACGAGTCGTTTTGTTGTTTTGTATCGTGTGTGCACTTTAACTAATTAAAGTATGTTCGCTCAACACGCTGCGCCTTGGTCCTCCTCTATGTATGACGATCGTGACAGAAAAACCCACCATACAAGGACCAAGCAGCGTGTCCAGGAGCAGGCAGCCTGGACATGGAAGGAGATACAGGCCGGGATGGATCGGCGTCCGTGGGAAGAGACGGTGGAGGCGCGCCGGAGAGAGGAGCAGCGGCGCCAAACGGGTCAACGTCGGACAGGCGAGAGGCAACCCCAGAATTTTTTTAGGGGGGGCACACGGCATGGACGACGGGGCTGACGGAGGCAGACAAGGGGCGTATTCAGAGGGCCACCAGGTTACGGGGGTCACTGGTAAAGGAAGGGAAGGAAGGTTTAGAGGCACGGCGAGAGGTACTGGGGTGTGTTACCAATCCGGTCCGGCCCGTTCCAGATCCCGGTATAGAGCCAGTGGTGTGTGTCCCCAGTACGGTCCGGCCTGTCCCTGCTCCACGCACTAAGCCTACGGTGTGCGTCGCCAGCCCTGTCCGGCCTGTCCCTGCTCCTCGCACCAAGCCTACGGTGTGCGTCGCCAGCCCGGTCCGGCCTGTCCCTGCTCCACGCACCAAGCCAGGGGTGCGCATCGTCAGCCCGGCCCGGCCTGTTCCTGCCACTCGCACCAAGTCTACGGTGTGCGTCGCCAGCCCGGCCCGGCCTGTTCCTGCCACTCGCACCAAGCCAGGGGTGCGAGTCGTCAGCCTGGTCCGGCCCGTTCCTACTCCACGCACCAAGCCAGGGGTGCGAGTCGTCAGCCCGGTCCGGCCCGTTCCGGCTCCACGCACCAAGCCAGGGGTGCGCGTCGTCAGTCCAGCACAACCCGTGCCTGGGTCACCGGTGCCTGGTAAGGTACGGTCAACTGCTCCACTACGGAGCTGAAGCTAACCGCTCCTGCTACGTCCAGTTCAGCTCCAGCCAGCGGGGCCAGACCGGACCAGGGGCGCTATGGGGGGTTTATTGGAGGGTGGTGGGCAAGGCCGGAGCCAGAACCGCCGCCGAGGAGGAATGCCCACCCAGCCCTCCCCTGTTTTGTTCTAGTGGAGGCGCGGTCGCAGTCCGCGCCTTTAGGGGGGGGTACTGTCACACCCTGGCTCTGGGACTCTATATGTTGAGCCAGGGTGTGTTCATTCTATGGGGTGTATTTCTATGTTGGGGGTTCTATTTCTTCTGTTTCTTTGTTGGCCTGAGTGACTCCCAATCAGAGGCAACGAGTGTCAGCTGTGGCTGGTTGTCTCTGATTGGGAGCCATATTTAAACTGTCTGTTTTCCCTTGGTGTTTGTGGGTTTTTGTTCCAGTTGGTCATTGTTACCTAGGACGTTACGAGTCGTTTTGTTGTTTTGTATCGTGTGTGCACTTTAACTAATTAAAGTATGTTCGCTCAACACGCTGCGCCTTGGTCCTCCTCTATGTATGACGATCGTGACAACAGTAAATCCCCTTATTGTATGGGACACCTTTAAATGTGCCTTTAGAGGCCATGCAATTCAGTACTCATCTCGAAAACAAAAGCAATTTAGGTCAAAAGAGTTTACACTAACAAAGGAAATAGAAAGTCTAACAGAACAGATAGATGGCAATAAAAACTGCAACATAGAGGCTCAGAATAAATTAGAGGAAAAACTAAAAGAAATGGAGAAACTTATTCAAGAAAGATCAAGTGCAATATATTATAAAAATAAAGCAAACTGGATGGAATATGAGGAAAAATGCACCAAATTCTTTTTTAATCTTCAATATAGGAATGCTACCAAAAAGAATTTCATGAAACTGGTTACAATTGACGGAGTAACCCATGATTCACCAAATGATATTTTGAAGGTGGAAACAAGGTACTTTAAGCATGTGTTTTCGTTTCAGTCACCTCCATCTCCTTTAACTGAAGCTAATTGTAGAGATTTTTTTTCTATTGATAACGTAAAATTAACAGCCAAACAGAAAGACTCATGTGAAGGTGAAATTACAGAGGAGGAACTTCTGGATGCAATTAAAGACTTTAAGTCCGGGAAAACTCCAGGGTTGGATGGCATACCAGTCGAAGTATACCAAACCTTTTTTGATATACTAAGAGGACCATTATTAGCATGTTTTAACCACTCCTATGTAAATGGTAGATTATCTGACACTCAAGAAGAAGGTCTGATCTCATTATTACTGAAAAGGATACAAGTGGAAAATATAAAGATCCAGTCCATTTTAAAAAATGGAGGCCCCTTACACTTCAGTGTTGTGATGCAAAAATTCTAGCAAAATGTATAGCGCATAGAATTAAAAAGGTATTGTCGGATATTATTCATTCTAATCAGACAGGTTTTTTTACATGGAAGATACATTGGAGATAATATAAGGCAAGTATTGGAAACAATAGAACATTATGGAAAATCGGAGAAACCAGGCCTGCTATTCATAGCAGACTTCGAAAAGGCATTTGATAAAGTACGACTGGGGTTTATATATAAATGCCTGGAGCATTTCAATTTTGGTGAATCTCTTATAAAATGGGTCAAAATCATGTATGTAAAATTGTAAATAATGGCTATTTCTCAGAAAGTTTTAAACTGTCAAGAGGAGTGAAACAAGGTTGTCCACTATCGGCATATCTATTTATTGTGGCCACTGAGATGTTAGCTATTAAAATCAGATCCAACAATAATATCAGGGGATTAGAAATCCAGGGCTTAAAAACAAAGGTGTCATTGTACGCTGATGATTCATGTTTTCTTTTAAATCCACAACTAGAATCACTCCACAGCCTCATAGAGGATCTAGATACATTTTCTAACCTCTATGGATTACAACCAAATTATGACAAATGTACTATATTACGTATTGGATCAATAAAAAATCCAATTTTTACATTGTCATGTAGTTTACCAATAAAATGGTCTGATGGTGATGTGGACATACTCTGAATACATATCCCAAAGGAAATAAATGATCTCACTTCAATTAATTATAATAGAAAGTTAGCAACAATAGATAAGATCTTGCTACCATGGAAAGGTGGGTGCCTGTCAATTTGTGGAAAAATCACCCTGATTAACTCTTTAGTATTATCCCAGTTTACCTATTTGCTTATTGTCTTGCCTATGCCTAGCGAACAGTTTTTTAAAATTATATGAGAAAAAAAATATTCCATTTTATTTGGAACGGCAAGCCAGACAAAATTAAACGGGCCTATTTATATAATGAATAACATATGGAAAACATATGGAAATGTCTAATCTACCCAAAATTACAACCAAATAATTGCAGCCTTACCGCAAAAATGGAAGAGGAAAGTGGAAGGAGGAGAAAGTAAGGAACTTGTCTGTCGGCCTTGCAATAAAGAACCTAATTGGTTAAGGAAAACTGTGATAAATAAAAAAGTATATCAGTTTGATTTAAGGACCAAAGGATTGACAGCCATCCCATATAGATTGCAAAATAGTTGGGAAGAGATTTTTGACGTACCGATCCCATGGCATAGTGTTTATGAACTGATACGCAAAACGACACCGGATTCAAAACTTAGAATCTTTCAATTTAAATTATTATATAAAATTCTTGCTACCAATAGAATGTTATTTATATGGGGTATACAATCTTCCCAGCTCTGCAGATTTTGCTGCGAAGAGACAGAATCATTAGATCATTTGTTTTGGTACTGTCCATTTGTAGCTTGTTTTTCGACACAGGTCCAGGAATGGCTAAAGGATTGCAATATTTATCTGGAGCTAACCCTGCAGATAGCACTACTGGGTGATCTGAAAAGTCATAGTCAATCGATCAATAACATAATAATACTATTAGCAAAAATGTTTATTTTCAATTCACAATCTGTAGAAACAATGAGAATGGAAAGGTTCAGAACTTTTGTAAGACATCGCAGTACAGTTGAAATATATATGGCAAATAGAAATCCTATATGGATGGTGTTAAAAGATAGATGGGAGGTGTTGAATGGAATTGAAGGATAGGACTAATAACAACTAACAACAAACAATAACAAGATAACTAATAATGTAGGCACGCTGTGTCCGTAATAGGTGTATGGGTTGTAGGCTGGGAGCTTTTGTGAAGGAGCACAGTTAGAAAGATATGGCATATAGAAGCAAACCGGATGGACATCATGAAAATGATAGGAGAGGTTGAGAGTAGAAGAAGTTCAGGAGAAAGAACAAACAAAATGTAATTATTGTAAAATTGACTGTGTCCATAAAATGTAGATAGTGGGTATGGGCTGGAAGTAGAGGCATAGGCATTGTTGTTCACTAGTTTACTCCAAGTGGGGAAAGGATGGTGGGGTTGGAAAGTAATAAATATTAATATTTTTTTAAAGGATATGTATGTGTATGTATGTATGTATGTATGTATGTATGTATGTATGTATGTGGGTGTGTATGTGTGTGTGTATGTGTGTATATGTACAGTGGGGAAAAAAAGTATTTAGTCAGCCACCAATTGTGCAAGTTCTCCCACTTAAAAATATGAGAGAGGCCTGTAATTTTCATCATAGGTACACGTCAACTATGACAGACAAATTGAGAAAAACAAAATCCAGAAAATCACATTGTAGGATTTTTAATGAATTTATTTGCAAATTATGGTGGAAAATAAGTATTTGGTCAATAACAAAAGTTTCTCAATACTTTGTTATATACCCTTTGTTGGCAATGACACAGGTCAAACGTTTTCTGTAAGTCTTCACAAGGTTTTCACACACTGTTGCTGGTATTTTGGCCCATTCCTCCATGCAGATCTCCTCTAGAGCAGTGATGTTTTGGGGCTGTCGCTGGGCAACACAGACTTTCAACTCCCTCCAAAGATTTTCTATGGGGTTGAGATCTGGAGACTGGCTAGGCCACTCCAGGACCTTGAAATGCTTCTTACGAGCCACTCCTTCGTTGCCCGGGCGGTGTGTTTGGGATCATTGTCATGCTGAAAAACCCAGCTACGTTTCATCTTCAATGCCCTTGCTGATGGAAGGAGGTTTTCACTCAAAATCTCACGATACATGGCCCCATTCATTCTTTCCTTTACACGGATCAGTCGTCCTGGTCCCTTTGCAGAAAAACAGCCCCAAAGCATGATGTTTCCACCCCCATGCTTCACAGTAGGTATGGTGTTCTTTGGATGCAACTCAGCATTCTTTGTCCTCCAAACACGACGAGTTGAGTTTTTACCAAAAAGTTCAATTTTGGTTTCATCTGACCATATGACATTCTCCCAATCCTCTTCTGGATCATCCAAATGCACTCTAGCAAACTTCAGACGGGCCTGGACATGTACTGGCTTAAGTAGGGGGGACACGTCTGGCACAGCAGGATTTGAGTCCCTGGCGGCGTAGTGTGTTACTGATGGTAGGCTTTGTTACTTTGGTCCCAGCTCTCTGCAGGTCATTCACTAGGTCCCCCGTGTGGTTCTGGGATTTTTGCTCACCGTTCTTGTGATCATTTTGACCCCACGGGGTGAGATCTTGCGTGGAGCCCCCAGATCGAGGGAGATTATCAGTGGTCTTGTATGTCTTCCATTTCCTAATAATTGCTCCCACAGTTGATTTCTTCAAACCAAGCTGCTTACCTATTGCAGATTCAGTCTTCCCAGCCTGGTGCAGGTCTACAATTTTGTTTCTGGTGTCCTTTGACAGCTCTTTGGTCTTGGCCATAGTGGAGTTTGGAGTGTTACTGTTTGAGGTTGTGGACAGGTGTCTTTTATACTGATAACAAGTTCAAACAGGTGCCATTAATACAGGTAACGAGTGGAGGACAGAGGAGCCTCTTAAAGAAGAAGTTACAGGTCTGTGAGAGCCAGAAATCTTGCTTGTTTGTAGGTGACCAAATACTTATTTTCCACCATAATTTGCAAATAAATTCATTAAAAATCCTACAATGTGATTTTCTAGAAAAAGAAATCTCAATTTGTCTGTCATAGTTGACGTGTACCTATGATGAAAATTACAGGCCTCTCTCATCTTTTTAAGTGGGAGAACTTGCACAATTGGTGGCTGACTAAATACTTTTTTCCCCCACTGTATATGTATATGTGTGTGTATGTGTGTATGTGTATGTGTATGTGTATGTGCATGTGTATATATATATATATATTTTGTGATGTCACGAGAGGCTACACAGCTTTCAGCGGGATTGCTCAAGTAGTGCAAGGAGACCAGGTTCAACCAAAACAAGGATGTTATTAAAGGTCTTGGGAAACTAACGAAATTATAACACAATTCTGTTCTCTGGTGGCTCTTAAGGGTTAACAGTTCAGGGATGTCTCTTCCACATCCAAAATCATAACTCTCCCTCGCTCAAATAACTTTTCCCCAGCCTTACTGTATTCCACGTTGCAGCTAGTGGCCAACCCAGCAAAACGTCCTTCCAAATGTCCCACACGTATTTCCACAGGTGCATATATCCAAAGGTGAGTATTTCCCAAAGGTAAGTATCTCCAAATCCTTATATTCCTCATGGAAGTGGACGTGCAGCACTCTTGTCCTCCAGAGAGCCCAGCTTGGAGACTGTGTCTCTTCACCCCAAACCTTCAGCTCATCAGCTCCTCATTTGTTTCAGCTGCGTGGGAAGATTGGCCATAGAGGGGTGGAGTTCCCGACCATACCAGCAGATGGAGCCATAGCTGTCTGGGTTTGCAGCCATCTCAGGGGGATGTAACGTCCCTCCAGGACAAAGCCTCTCGTGACATCACACATCCCCCTCCTCGGGACCGACGTCCTCGTCGGGGTAAAGGCAGCGAAGAAGGCATCACGCCGGGAGAGGGCGTCCGCATTGCCGTGGTGCTTGCCAGACTGCTCTCTCTTCAACTCCTCCAACTCTAGGACCAGGGACTCAGCCTCCTGCTGTCTCTCCTTGAGTTTCTTACTGAACGCATCAGCCTTGGTTTTAGCAGAGTTTAGCTTCTGTTGAGCAGCTTTCAGTTCCTTCTCTCTCTCTGCCCCGCATTCTTCATCTTGTACTCCAACACCTTGTACTTCTCCTCTGCCTTCTTCTGGACCTCCTTACTACTGCGCAGGGTCTCCTCACACTCCTCGATGGTCCTGCGCAGCCTCTCCAGCTCCTCCTGTTGCTTAGGGAAGGAGCTCTGTTGGAGTTTAGCCTGGAGGATATCTAACTCTTCTGTCTTCATGTCTAACTGTTGCTTTAACAAACGATACCTCTCAGCGGTCCCCTTCAGACCAGACAGTTCTTTGTCCAGATTCTGTAGCTCCGTCTCTGTGTCGGTCTGGGCACCTGCCATCCCTATCAGAGCCCGGGCGGGAGTGAGTAATTCGGAGGATTGCACCGGAGCCTTCCCAGGATGAGTCTTGCCTCTCCGTTTCCGAGGTACTCGGGTTATCCTCTCCTGAGACTCTCTCCAGAGTGGGTAAAAGGCTGGGCAGTCTCGTCCAATTAGGACAGGGACGGGGAGGGGAATCAACCACCCCGCCGTCGTGTGTATGGTTCCCCGTGTGCTGGTCATTGTAAGTTCAGTAATGGGGTATTCTCTGGTGTCCCCATGGACACAGGAAACTGGGAGGACTTTCCCCGGGGTCAGACACGTTGGGCCCACCAAATCCTTACGCACCAGGGTGGCCCGGCTACCAGAATCCAGTAAGGCCTCCACATCATGGTGATTCACAGTTACCGGGCAGGTGGGGGGTCGATCTGGGCCGCCATCTACGACTCCCAAGAGCGAGGCAACACGGTGTGTGGGTGCTGAGCTGGAGGACTCCGCAGTGGGCATAGGTTCATCGGCTGGTTTCCCACACTGCCAGGAGATATGTCCCATCTCCCCACACCGGTAACACTGTCGAGTTTCCCCCTCCTGGTGTACTCTTCTTGGACCCGCCTGGTTTCTGGCTCCCCCTGGAGCCGGGATAAGTCCTGACGTGGCTGGGTTCGAGACCTTGGGGTCCTTTGGACGGGTTCTTCCCATTTGTGGTGGGGCCGCACTCCTGGGGTCTTTTCGGGAAGCATTCAGCATCTCCGCTGTGGCCTGGTACTTTTCCACAGCTTCCACGGTCAGATCAGCCGTGGTCAAGGCCTGTTGACTGATGAACCGTTTTGCCTCATAAGGCAGGGGCGCGTAGGTAACGATCCACCACAACGGCCTCCACCACCGCCGCTGCTGTATTCCTCTGCGGATCCAGCCATTTCCTTGCGATTCGGACAAGTTCATGCATCTGCGCCCGAGGAGGTTGGTCTGGTTGGAAGGTCCAGCTGTGAAAGCGCTGGGCCATACCAAACTTTGTGAGTCCATATCTGCTGAGGATCTCAGACTTCAGGGCATCATAGTCAGTAACCTGGTCAGGGCCCAGGTCCCGGACAGCATTCAGCGATTCCCCGGTTAGAAAGGGGGCTAACAGCCCAACCCACTGTTGCTTGGGCCAGGCTTCCCTAGTGGCCGTGGCCTCAAATGCATGCAGGTATGCCTCAATGTCATCGGTAGCTCCCATCTTAGATATAAAGTCACTTGCCTTTATTGGGCGGGTATTTTGGACCACCCTCTGTCTCTGCAACTGCAATTCCTCTGCCTTCAGAAGGTTGGCTTTCTTTTGCTCCTCCAAGAGAGCCACGTTTACTTGCATCTGGGCTTGCTGGCCAGCAACAAGGGCTTTCAATATGTCCTCCATTTCAGTCGGCGGGGAGCCTACGGCCAACTTGGAAAACTGGGTGATCAAACCTTCGGTATCCTCCTCTGACATGCACTATTAACGCTTGAGCGTGCCCGTATTCTCCACCATCTGCGATGTCACGAGAGGCTACACAGCTTTCAGCGGGATTGCTCAAGTAGTGCAAGGAGACCAGGTTCAACCAAAACAAGGATGTTATTAAAGGTCTTGGGAAACTAACGAAATTATAACACAATTCTGTTCTCTGGTGGCTCTTAAGGGTTAACAGTTCAGGGATGTCTCTTCCACATCCAAAATCATAACTCTCCCTCGCTCAAATAACTTTTCCCAGCCTTACTGTATTCCACGTTGCAGCTAGTGGCCAACCCAGCAAAACGTCCTTCCAAATGTCCCACACGTATTTCCACAGGTGCATATATCCAAAGGTGAGTATTTCCCAAAGGTAAGTATCTCCAAATCCTTATATTCCTCATGGAAGTGGACGTGCAGCACTCTTGTCCTCCAGAGAGCCCAGCTTGGAGACTGTGTCTCTTCACCCCAAACCTTCAGCTCATCAGCTCCTCATTTGTTTCAGCTGCGTGGGAAGATTGGCCATAGAGGGGTGGAGTTCCCGACCATACCAGCAGATGGAGCCATAGCTGTCTGGGTTTGCAGCCATCTCAGGGGGATGTAACGTCCCTCCAGGACAAAGCCTCTCGTGACATCACAATATATATATATATATATATATATATATATATATATATGTATGTGTGTATATATGTATATATATATATATATACAGTGGGGAGAACAAGTATTTGATACACTGCCGATTTTGCAGGTTTTCCTACTTACAAATCATGTAGAGGTCTGTAATTTTCAAAAATCCAGAAAATCACATTGTATGATTTTTAAGTAATTAATTTGCATGACATAAGTATTTGATACATCAGAAAAGCAGAACTTAATATTTGGTACAGAAACCTTTGTTTGCAATTACAGAGATCATACGTTTCGTGTAGGTCTTGAACAGGATTGCACACACTTCAGCAGGGATTTTGGCCCACTCCTCCATACAGACCTTCTCCATATCCTTCAGGTTTCGGGGCTGTCGCTGGGCAATACGGACTTTCAGCTCCCTCCAAAGATTTTCTATTGGGTTCAGGTCTGGAGACTGGCTAGGCCACTCATGGACCTTGAGATGCTTCTTACGTAGCCACTCCTTAGTTGCCCTGGCTGTGTGTTTCGGGTCGTTGTCATGCTGGAAGACCCAGCCACGACCCATCTTCAATGCTCTTACTGAGGGAAGGAGGTTGCTGGCCAAGATCTCGCGATACATGGCCCCATCCATCCTCCCCTCAATGCGGTGCAGTCGTCCTGTCCCCTTTGCAGAAAAGCATCCCCAAAGAATGATGTTTCCACCTCCATGCTTCACGGTTGGGATGGTGTTCTTGGGGTTGTACTCATCCTTCTTCTTCCTCCAAACACGGCGAGTGGAGTTTAGACCAAAAAGCTATATTTTTGTCTCATCAGACCACATGACCTTCTCCCATTCCTCCTCTGGATCATCCAGATGGTCATTGGCAAACTTCAGATGGGCCTGGACATGCGCTGGCTTGAGTAGGGGGACCTTGCGTGCACTGCAGGATTTTAATCCATGACGGCGTAGTGTGTTACTAATGGTTTTCTTTGAGACTGTGGTCCCAGCTCTCTTCGGGTCATTGACCAGGTCCTGCCGTGTAGTTCTGGGCTGATCCCTCAACTTCCTCATGATCATTGATGCCCCACGAGGTGAGATCTTGCATGGAGCCCCAGACCGAGGGTGATTGACCGTCATCTTGAACTTCTTCCATTTTCTAATAATTGCGCCAACAGTTGTTGCCTTCTCACCAAGCTGCTTGCCTATTGTCCTGTAGCCCATCCCAGCCTTGTGCAGGTCTACAATTTTATCCCTGATGTCCTTACACATCTCTCTGGTCTTGGCCATTGTGGAGAGGTTGGAGTCTGTTTGATTGAGTGTGTGGACAGGTGTCTTTTATAAAGGTAATGAGTTCAAACAGGTGCAGTTAATACAGGTAATGAGTGGAGAACAGGAGGGCTTCTTAAAGAAAAAACGAACAGGTCTGTGAGAGCCGGAATTCTTACTGGTTGGTAGGTGATCAAATACTTATGTCATGCAATAAAATGCAAATTAATTACTTAAAAATCATACAATGTGATTTTCTGGATTTTTGTTTTAGATTCTGTCTCTCACAGTAGAAGTGTACCTATGATAAATATTACAGAACTCTACATGCTTTGTAAGTAGGAAAACCTGCAAAATCGGCAGTGTATCAAGTACTTGTTCTCCCCACTGTATATATATATATATATATATATATATTTTTTTTTTAACATGGGGGATTGGAAGTGATTACATTGATGGAAGTTACAATCTATCTGCAATAAATAAAAAATAAAATAAAAGAATTCGTTAACAAACCCAATTTTGATAAACTCCCTTATCTACTGGGTGAAAAACCACAGTGTGCCATCACAGCAGCAATATTTGTGACCTGTTGCCACAAGAAAAGGGCAACCAGTGAAGAACAAACACCATTGTAAATACAACACATATTTATGTTTATTTATTTTCCCATTTGTACTTTAACTATTTGCACATTGTTACAACAATGGAATGTCTGAGTGTAATGTTTACTGTTAATATTTATTGTTAATTTCACTTTTGTTTACTATCTACTTCACTTGCTTTGCGAATGTTATCATACGTTTCCCATGCCAATAAAGCCCTTAAATTGAAAATTGAATCGAAATTGATAGAGAGAGAGAGAGAGAGAGAGAGAGAGAGAGAGAGAGAGAGAGAGAGAGAGAGAGAGAGAGAGCAAGAGAGTAAGTAAGTGTACATATTTGTGTTTACAATGTGTCTGAGTCAGTGTCAGTGTAGTGTAGTGGTCGGAGACATGGAGGGGAGTTGCAGTGAGATTAGTAGAAGAACAGCATCTAGTAAAGATGAGGTCAAGCGTATTGCCTGCCTTGTGAGTAGGGGGGGACGGTGAGAGGGTGAGGTCAAAAGAGGAGAGGAGTGGAAAGAAGGAGGCAGAGAGAAATGAGTTAAAGGTAGACGTAGGGAGGTTGAAGTCACCCAGAATTGTGAGGAGTGAGCCATCCTCAGGAAAGGAACTTATCAAGGCGTCAAGCTCATTGATGAACTCTCCAAGGGAACCTGGAGGGCGGTAAATGACAAGGATGTTAAGCTTGAATGGGCTAGTGACTGTGACAGTATGGAATTCAAATGAGGAGATAGACAGATGGGTCAGGGGAAAAAGAGAGAATGTCCACTTGGGAGAGATGAGGATTCCTGTGCCACCACCCCGCTGACCAGATGCTCTCGGGATATGCGAGACAACATGGTCAGATGAGGAGAGAGCAGTAGGAGTAGCAGTGTTTTCAGTGGTAATCCATGTTTATGTCAGCGCCAAGAAGTCGAGGGACTGGAGGGTAGCATAGGCTGAGATGAACTCTGCCTTGTTGGCCGCAGAACGGCAGTTCCAGAGTCTGCCGGAGACCTGGAACTCCACGTGGGTTGTGTGTGCAGGGACCACCAGGTTAGAGAGGCAGCAGCCACGCGGTGTGAGGCGTTTGTATAGCCTGTGCGGAGTGGAGAGAACAGGGATAGACAGAGGCATAGTTGACAGGCTACAGAAAATGGCTACAATAATGCAAAGGAGATCGGAATGAAATGAACTAAACATCTGGGAAAGCGAGAGAGCGGGGCCTCCCTCACTTACGTTTCACTGAAACACCCAAATATAACTCTCCCAACTTCCACCTCAGAAACTATAATTGTTGTAAACTACAGCGGTTCAATGTTTTCTAGGAATAGACTAACTTAGTTTATTCAGCTAGCTAACTTGGTACAGTATTCTTCAGTGAAAACCGTCCAGGGCACCTAGTCATATGATGCCACAGCCAACTAGCATGCTGGGCTCCAACAAAACGGTTTAGCACCAATACTCGGCCACAACAAACCACCAGTGTGTCAACACGCCAAACAGATCATTCGTGTCCGTGTCTAACGTTGTCGGTTAGTCCCGACAGCTTGAGCGAGTCCGTCGTCGACTTATTCAGCTAGTTAGTTAGCTAGAATAGTTAGCATACTAGCTAGCCATTGCTTTCTGCCAATGAAGAAACCCGTCCTCCCACGGCACGAACACACAGAGAGAGCCAAGCTAACGTTAACTAGTCACCCATGTCCCGAATTCCCTTGAATGACTCTGGCTACCAGTATGTAAAAACAAAACACAAATGTAGGTTATAACTTACCCCTAGCAGCTACTGTTAGCTAGCCAAGTGCAAAGCTAGCCACTGAATTGATTCAGTCAGTTCGCGTCTGTTCGCTAGGTCGTTCCAGCTATTGTTTAGTAGCTATCCAGGTAGCAACAAGCTAGCTACATTTCGAGCACAGTAGCTACTTACTACCTAACGTTAACGCTTCAGACAATGAGGTTAGAAAAACAGCTGAATGGTAGGCATTATTGTATGTAATTATTGTAGGCAGCTAGCTGGCGTAATTACAGGTACTCTCAAGCGTGAAACAACTATCCACAGTTGCTAATAGTTGCCAGTAGCTACCCGCTAGCTAGTCCAGGTACTGGGTTAGCTAGCCTCGTGCTTCACCGGGCTCAGCCGAATACAATACCTAAAATAATTACATACAATAACCCACGATAACTACCTACAATACCTAACTACAATCTAACTACATACTCCCCCCACCACACACACACACACACACACGTCTCAGGCCCACCCCCACCACCACACACATACACATGGCAAAAATCACAATCTCTCCCGCAAGACACACCACCCAGATGAGGAAACGCATTAGGCAACATCTGAGGAATGCACCAATCCAGAGGAGAGATAAACTCTGGTCATTTGAGGGACAGAGAGGGGGAGACAACAGCACTAAGAAGCGCTATGGGACTTTGGGTCTTAGTTATTTCTTGTCATTTATCATAGCGCAGAGATCTCACATAAATAATCCAAGCTTGTTAGAGAGGCGAGGACAGTGTGTACACAGGAAGTCACGAGTGCCAGAGCAAATGTTCTTAATAAAACAGCACATCCTCTCCAATCACGATATTTTCTAATTGTTTGGAGAAGGATCTGTGTGTAATGAAGCCTAGCATGACAGGGATCAGACTAGAGTTGAGTCTAAAGCCTTTATTCTACATGTTTGACATTCAAAGTAATCCATTTTTGTAGTAGAAATCTCTAGTCCTATATACATTTTTGTTCAGGCCCCATTGTGTCCGTGGCGATAGCATTTCCCATTCGACATGGTCCTCGGCCTCGGCTGTCTTCCGTTTGTGCCACGTATCAGCATTCCGGACTGCTTATTGCTACCAGAACACTGCGACGCTATCGATTTGATCACTGACTTGGCCGGGCTCCTGCCTCTTAGGTCTGAAATCCCGGCAACATCCCTGGAAAACAAATCAAGCACTTTAGCCAACATCTTGAACCGTTAGGCTATGATGTGCAAACCCAACCTGATTGTGCTTTATTCAAATATATGTCTTATCGTTTAGTTGAAGTTCAAGTTATCTTTATTGTCCCAATTGTGAAATTTGTTGTGCAGTCAGGATTCATCAATAAAAACAACATTAAAAACAGTGACAACCATACAACAGATATACACATAAGATAAATAATAAATCATGAGATCGGTTTACATGCCAACCATGTGGCTTTGCTACAATTCTCTATGAAACTGTACTAGTCAGCTGTTGCAATGATATCCATCTATGCTACTGTACCTAAAGTAGCTTTCATTTATACTTTTTTTGGTTGTTTAGGGATATTCCTTTTTTGGTTGTTTAGGGAGAATCCATTTTTGGTTGTTTAGGGAGAATCCATTTTTGGTTGTTTAGGGAGAATCCGTTTTTGGGTTGTTTAGGGAGAATCACCTGTCACTCTCTTTCCTCTGTACTCTCTGACTGGATCCCATTGTCTCTTAAACAGACTGCTTTACTTAACACTTCTCCTCGATGACTACTGATCTGCAATGACTTGGGGGATAAAAACAACCAATCCCTTTCAGATTGAAGGGCATTGAGTGAAGGAGTCAAGTAAACCAAGTAAGATTATTATTACGTAGCCTCTGTCTCTTGTTGAGGAATGTCCATTTTGTGAGTTGAAGGGACGAGGGGAAGCTGCTGATCATTTCATCAGTAACCTAATGTAGCAGGCGTAAAAAGACGCCTGAGCAGAGTCCCCACATCCATTTTTCAGGGGAAACGGAAGTTAGGTTGAAAAAACAGTATCCCTGAAAACCGGAAACACGCTTTCTTCCGACCCCGCGGACAGTGTTCCATCAGTGGACGAGATATCCTGCTCATCATTAGCCTGTCTTAGCATAGCTTAAGTGTCAGTGGCTGTAATGAATATAAGGTCAGCCATCTTTCTTCACCTCGCGTTGAGACAAGCCCAGTCTTGAGCTCCAATGGGTGCCCTGATTGAGCCCAGAGTGCCTGGTAATTCGCAGAGCCAGACAAAACACTTCCCTTTGTGTATGTTAGGGCCAGGCGCCAGACAGACAGCGATGGGGACTGTTTTTGTCTTCTTCCTCTGAGAGGTTTATTAGTCTCCTGTTCTGTCCACATCCATCATTGTGTCTTTTAATGGGAGCACTCCAACTTCCCTTTTTAGCCCCTAGACTGTGTTTCTTTAAAGAGTTAGTGCGGTACAGTACGGTGCAGTTGGGATGCTTGTAACAGAACGTTGTGTGACTGACCAGTACGGGAACCAGAACAAAATCAAAACAAACATGAGGGGATTTCATTTAGTTGACGTTCCTCCCCGTCTTCGCCATATCGCAGATTAAACATCGAGTAGAAATGTTCACGCTGCACGCTTCGTCCCATCTCGTTCCACAGAGAGTTTAAGATAATGTTTGTGTGTTTTGATTTAAGCCCATGGATTTTTCATTTCCCATGTTATTATCTAATGTGTCATGCTAATTTTTTATGCCTGTTCAATTCCTCAATGACATCAGCCATAACTATTGTAGCATATCGGATCTCCCCCCTGTGCTTGGAGTGCAGCCATGTGATAGGAATTCCAGAACACAATGGGGAAAAGACCTGGGGATGGAAATGGGATTAGAACCACTGGCAGTAGGAACACTTTGTGCAGGACCATAATAAGTACAGCGGTCAAAAGAGAGAACACTTCTCGGCTCGTGAACACCTGTGACGTGCAGAGGTGCATGTTGGGAAAACCAGACCACAGGGATAAAACCATCTAACAACAACTTGAAAATCTACCACACTGTTTCCTTTTACATACTGGAGAGAGAGAGAAACAGTTATTAATGGTAGGAGAGAGGGAGCGAGAGAGGGAGCGAGAGAGTGAGCGAGCAAAAGAAAGAGAGAGAGAGAGAGGTTGCTTTGGGCCAGAGAGTAGGCGTTGTTCACATCTGTTCAATCTTTATAATGGATCTGTGGTTAATGGCAACCCTGGAACGATTCAAAAATGGTTTATTAACCATTCACTGGCTTTCTTATATAACAGTCCAAAACGCCACAAACGTTTCAGGGCTCTCTGCGGTCTTTCCAATGAAATCTAAGTCTTGGTGAAAATAAGTGAATTATTTTCAGTGATGAACTGTAAAGAATAGTATTGGTCACAGAGAGACCAAGTCTTTCTCAAAGCACAAAGATACCAACACGAACCTCTAGGGCACTCCTAACCCAAAGATCTGTTGTCCTGCCGACCTGTCTCTCCATGCTAGATACCTGTCTTCACAAGATAGACTGGCGGGCCAGGGGAACCAGTCTGTTTCTTTTGGAGCCGTCTCAGTTTACCCAAGAGTCGCCTCTAATTCTTTCCACATATTTCACATTTTCATAACCAGGATCCTGTGGAGTCGTGGGAACGGCCTTTCCTCTATGAACAACCAGAGGGTGGGAAAGATGACCAGACATAACTGGACAGACAGATGGTCAGTGTGTTTCCATCACCTCTGTTGTGGCCATCAAAATCCCCATATTACTTACAGAAACTGACCAACACCTCATAGACTGACCACTAGGCACACACTGCTTGAATCAACATTGAAATGATGTTGAACCAATGTGGAATAGACGTTGAATTGACGTCAGACATTTGCCGTACAGGTGAAAACCTCAACTGTTTGACCATGTCAAACTCATCTATGTGGAAGACAAAAAAAATCCTAATTCTTTGGCATAACATTCAGATGGTTGTGTTGATACATGAGTATACCTACTGGCAAGGATGTGAACTTGTGGCTCCTCATCCAATTCACTTCCATAGTGATGTTATACTGAAGCTTTACAGCCTCATACTAGCAAAGAGTAGGTCCCCTCACAGCAGTAGCCTAGTTAGAACTTTTTATCGGTAGTGCTAACTCCTCTGAAGTTAGCCCCAGCTCAGGGACTGTACAGTTTTAAAGGCCCTTGACCACAGAGGGAACTGGAGGGCTAATGAGCAGTAATAGAGGCCAGGGCTAGCCTAGCACTGACTCAGAGAACATCTTGGTTTCATTGGAGCTCAAAGAACACAGGAAGTAAACAGTGAGCGGTTACACAAAGAGACATGCACAGAGGAGGAGGGGAGGACAGGACAGTAAAAAAGAGAGGGAGAGATTTAAAGAGGAGGGAGACGCAATAGAACAGAAAAAAGAGCAGAAAAGACCCACAAAAAGAAGCCAAGTAAGACTGGCAAGTAAGACTGATGGATTGGAGTGAACAAGGAGAGAGGGTTTACATCTTCAACCCTCTCCTAATCTAAGTCAGAGTTTCCAGAGAAAAGAGAGCAAGCAGGCAGAGGCACAGAGGCTGATACAGCAACGGGGCGACCTAGCCTCACAGCAGCTACACTGCTGACCTGCTTCTCATGGTACTGTTACAGGGCTACTCCATTGAAGAGAGGCCAGTAAGCCTTAGCACAGGATTAGGTTATGTGTCCTACATTCAATCAATGTCCCTGGAGTTAGACTACAAACCATTCTGCTTGTGCTGTGAGAATGTACTGTACATTTGGTTATTTAGTTGATTAAATCATGATAACTGAGCAGGGGGAAAAGCAAATTAACTTCTCTCAGGGGAAGAGTCTGTAAGATATTTTGACTGGATGGTGTCCAAGAGTACAGAATGCCTATCAAACACACTCCAACTCCCACACACTGACCCATGTGAGGCCTACTGCAGGGGAGACTTAGAGAGAACCCAGCTGGAGCTCAGGTCTGGTGTGCTATGGACCTCTGGACTACAGTGAAGGTCAATGATTCAGAGTGGCTCATAGGCCACTATCCACTGGCACAAAAGAAAAGTTGTCCAGGACACCCACAACTAATTTCCCCAGAATCCCCTTCTCTTTAATCCCTACTGTGGGTGACTAAGACAAAGACGGGAAGATGCTAGTTTTGGTCTCAAAGTTCCGGCTCACAATAGGGATGAGATGGCTGATTAAAATCACATTTGAGAGCTGAGAGATTCCTTGATTCCCCTCACTCCTGTCAGATATTAGTCAAGGTTTTCTCGTTAGCCAGCTTTTAAAGTCATAACCTGGCAGCAGAGAACATCGCACTGTATCTCAGTTCACGAGCGAAGCGGTTCAGCGATTTAATGGTAGTCTGCTAACTAGCCGTTTGGCTGTTAGCCTTGAATGCTAATACTAAGTGATTTACAGTAATGCTACAATAGTTTGTTGGCTGTGAGGTGCTGTGTAGATAGGTGGGAGGTGAGGAACATGTTCACTCATTGCTGTGGTGACGGAGAGATGCTTATCTAAACAGCATGGCTCCCTGCCCTCTAGAACTTCTCTCCAGCTTGGCAGAGAATCTAAGCGAGAGGCTTTTAAAATAATTTGTTACTATGCATCACATATCTGACATCTGCTGTCAGTCTGCATTTTTGGTGATTAAGAAGATCTCTCTTCAACTATCGAAGACAGACAAGTCGTTGCACAACGTAAGTGAATGTGCTGACGTCAGCCACAGGCTGTGATTGGTGGAGAGGGGTGAGCTAGGGCATTGTGACTTGGGTTGGACCATGGTTGATTCATGGTGCTGTCAGAGTTTGGGGTTACTGGTTCAACCCAACATGGATTTAGAGTAAAAAACAGAGCAGTCTGGGAGAGTGCAGAGAGGTAGCCTACAAATGCACCAATGCTTGCACAGCCAGGGTTGTGGGTTTGAGTCCCGGGGCCACAATACGTAAAATGTATGCACACAACTGTAAGTCGCTTTGGATAAAAGTGTCTGCTAAATGGCATATATTGTAATATTATATATATATTTTTTTTTATATTGAGAATCTTCACAGTAGCCACCCTTTGCCTTGATGATAGCTTTGCACACTCTTGGCATTCGCTCAACCAGCTTCATGAGGTAGTCACCTGGAATGCATTTCAATTAAAAGGTGTGCCTTCTTAAAAGTTAATTTATGGAATTTCTTTCCTTCTTCATGCGTTTGAGCAATTCAGTTGTGTTGTGACAAGGTAGGTGTGGTATACAGAAGATAGCCCTATTTGGTAAAAGAGCAGGTCCATATTATGGCAAGAACACCTCAAATAAGCAAAGAGAAACGACAGTCCATCATTACTTTAAGACATGAAGGTCAGTCAATACGGAACATTTCAAGAACTTTGAACGTTTCTTCAAGTGCAGTCGCAAAAACCATCAAGCGCTATGATGAAACTGGCTCTCACGAGGACCGCTGCAGAGGATAAGTTCATTAGAGTAACCAGCCTCAGACATTGCAGCCCAAATAAATGCTTCACAGAGTTCAAGTAACAGACACATCTCAACATCAACTGTTCAGAGGAGACTGCGTGAATCAGGCCTTCATGGTCGAATTGCTGCAAAGAAACCACTACTAAAGGACACCAATAAGAAGAAGAGACTTGCTTGGGCCAAGAAACACGAGCAATGGACATTAGACCGGTGGAAATCTGTCCTTTGGTCTGATGAGTCCAATTTTGAGATTTTTGGTTCCAACCGCTGTGTCTTTGTGAGACGCAGAGTAGGTGAACGGATGATCTCCGCATGTGTGGTTCCCACCGTGAAGCATGGAGGAGGAGGTGATGGTGTGGGGTGCTTTGCTGGTGACACATTTAGTGATTTATTTAGAATTCAAGGCACACTTAACCAGCATGGCTACCACAGCATTCTGCAGCGATACACCACCCAATCTGGTTTGGGTTTAGTGGGACTCTGTCTAGAGTTGCCCTCCACTTTCTCTTCAAAGCAACACACCCACATTCTTAATCCCTCCATCCTCCTTGGTGTTTAGCACTACTCACATTAAGGATTAAACACCTTTCATTTACCCCCCTTCATTGCTATAGCTACTGATCCCACACTAATGTTTATGGGAATCAAATTACAGAGACAAAGCAGGAAGTGGAGCTGCAGCTGCTGACTCATGATGTTAGACGCTGTGCCCCGTTTTGGCACAACATCAATACCTGGGTTCTATTCACTAGGCACCCAGGGAGGGACTACATGAACTTGTCCAATGAGAAGTGTTAGTTTTTGTTTTGCGTTGCAAAACGTTTCCCTGGATTCACCTGTGATGCAAACTGAGAGTTTCATGTCTTTCTTACGTGTAATAAGAATGATTGCAGTGACGGAAGGGAACGTCTTAGAGGCCTCAATGTAATTCAATAAAATATCATTATTGCTCTTAATGACTCAACTGGCTTGTCGATCCGAGTTTCTGTTAATTGACATTCAAAGCAGACACCAGTAAAAGTGGGAGCGGGGATGACTGCCTAGTGCTTAGGTAACGTCTGCTCTGAGTGGAAAACCCCATGTTCTAGACCAGTACTACCAATCCCCTGGAGACACACATGAGTGACCAGCGTTTTAATTATCCATCTTTCTCTCTCCAGCTCTCCCTCGCTCTCTTCATCCTTCCGGACCCAAACAGACACGCGCTGGTTCGGATCCGAGAGACCCGTTCAGGTCTGAGAGTAGAAAGAGAGAAAGAAACCTCAGACGGCCGCTGCCAGCTCCATCAATAAACGAGTGAATTTCACTAAAGGATCCACAGTTACTCACGTGTCCTTAAAAACTGCCTATAACAAATGACAAAAAAACAATGTTTTGTTTCGATGTGTAGCATATTCAAAACGTTACAGCCTATTGTTTTATTGTTTTTTACTTTCCTACTTTCCTAAAATAATAATTGTCCACGTCACGGTTCAGCTGTCAGAGATTTGAACGCTAAATGCATCAGGTCATTGCATGCGTATAGGCCTATATGCCTAGGCATCCACTGTATGATATGAACATTTTAAAAAAATGTAAAGGAAGAGAAGTTTAGGCCTAGTCCTAGAGAGACTGAGAAAAAGATAGAGATATGCCGGCGCCATGTTCCCGACACCAACATTCATTCTTTATCCTTGTCAGATATGCTACTATTATACAGATAGGCGTACAGCAAGAAGCTAATTCGTACATTTTCGATCAGAATATTGTTTTGGGTTAGATTAAAGGAGTAACTCTGGTTGGCCTAAAACATTCTTCCTCACCTGAAGTTCAACTGTCGGAGAGAGTTGGAGCGCCGGTGCGCACTGCCTTCATATGCCTGCAGTAGTTAAACCTAATAATAACCATACCACACCAAACCTTCACAAAGGTTTCTTAACTTTATTAGAATAAGATCAAAAGTAAGCCAAGTCATTGTTTATAGGGAAAATATGAACAGGTTCTTATATTGCGGCATTACATTTCAATTTGCATCTCGCCCTCTTTGGTTTTTCCTTTTCATGGTCTGAGTGTGAGTACCCTGTATCGGCCTAGCAGTAATTATATTATATTGCGGCAAACACAACATTACAGTTGAAACTTAATTTGGCCAAAGAAAATGGCTCAACAGAATGAAACAAAACACTTGTTGCATATTTAAACTGAACTGCTTTAAACCTTCACAAAGGTTTACGTTTTGAAAAGGCTTATATTGTAGCAATTACCAACGAAGGCTACCATAGGCCTACCCAACAAATGATAGCAGTTAGGCTAATGATATTTATTTTACAACAGGCCTATTTTTTTACTTATCTTAAACTAAATATGGAGCACAAAATTAAAAAGACAGTTCAAACTTAGTTTAGCCAACGAAAATGTCTCAACAAAATGAAACAAAACCCTTTTTGCATATTTAAAGAACTGGTTTAGATTCTTAAATAGGCCTACAATAATAATGATATACAATAATAACGATAAAACGAATTATAATAAATACGAAAATAAATCAATAAAAGTTCGAAAATTGCATCAAACCTGAATAGTGAGTTGCACACAGTCCATTTGCACGTGCCAACGTTCTTCTCATCTTTGTCCACCCACAAAGGACATTCCCCTTGTAGGCTTCACTATACACTTTCTCCTCTAACGCTTGTTTTACTTAAAGGAAAAAGGCCTCCATTTTCGCAATCAACAGTAGCCTAGGCCGAGGCTTCTTTCACTTGCTCTCATGCTCTCTCCTCAGCAGCAGCAGCAACCAGTTTCAGCTGGACATAAGCTATATGTTTTATTATTGAGTTGTAATTGACTGACAGAGATGGGTCCAATCGGGTCCAGTCGGTAAATCAATTTTAATTGCACATACCCGAGACCCGTGACAATGATATCAGACCCACCCAGATCCGAGACAAAAGTCACAATTTAGGGTCCTACTCGGGTCCCGGGTCGGATCTCGAAATTTCAGGTCTGTTGGACCCGTGAAGACCTCTAATACACAGTTTATGTTGCAGGACAAACAACAATTTGCAAAGCTACTTAAGACCACTTACCCTAATTGGCAACAGTAGCGTTCCGCTAGGTTGAATATACCCAGGTTAGGACAAGAGGATTCTAATATCCCATAACTCTTTGCATAAATGAGGAAGAATTCTAAACAATGGGACCAGCGCCGGAGCGAAAATGACTGGAAGTGAATGTTAGCATTCCAGAAGGTTTGCCATCAAAGTGGAAAATAAAACACAGTCGTAGGGAATTTCCGCTTACTGCTCGGCAAATGCATAACATACCGCTTTTACTGTCATTCTATTCATTTAAATGTTTTTCAGATTATCTACAGCCACGTTATTACTTGATTTCCCATTCGCTGGTCATGTTTCCCATTCGCTGGTCACGTTTCCCATTCTCTGGTCACGTTTCCCATTCGCTGGTCACGTTTTCAAGCCTCATCCTGTCAAATCCAGCAACGGCGCTGGTCCCATGAATTTGTTTATTGTAACGCTTCCGCATGGAATTTTTACGTTGTCCTAACCTTAATATCTTCAACCAAAGCATTGCAGGGTTAGACATTGTCATAGTAACAGATGTCCTTTATTCTAAATATCTTCATTAATAGGACCCTGAGGTTTTCCTGGTCAGGTTACATAACTCCTGGCCCTATTCCTAGCTGATCATATTTAGGGTATATTTGCAAAAAATTTAGATTGTTTTGGCCTCTTTTGTGAGGTAATATTAAGCAATAAATTAATAATGCATTGAAAGTTAATGCTCCTCTCCACTATTAGTAGTAAACGGCAAAATGTTTTCCTGTCCATAGATAATTCTACAGGTTTCAACTTGTTTTCATTCATATTACGGTGGCCACCTGATGGCTTAAGGAGGTTTCAGGCCCTTTTTCACTAGTGAGGACACAGAGACAGGAATTTACAAGAAGTCAAACAAGATAATTGACCTATGACCCCTTTGTTTTATCAGGGGACCAATCAGATTACCTCTTTCCTCAGACTGCAACGAAGAAACAGAATGTGTAAAATATACAACAACTTTCCGAATTGTGAAATCAACATTTCTGAGCAAAGAGTTCATCTGATTGGTGATTGCCATTCTATGCCTTCTATTTCCATGCCCTTAGACCAGGGTTGTCAAACTAATTCCATAAAGGGCCTAATGCCTGCTGGTTTTAGTTTTTTCCTTTCAATAATGACCTACACAACCCGGTGAGGGGAATTCCTTACTAATCAGTGACCTTAATTCATCAATCAAGTACAAGGGAGGAGCCAAAACCCCCAGACACTCGGCCCTCCGTGGAACGAGTTTGACACATGTGCCTTAGACACTGTGTTGAGCGATAAGCCTAGTGTCTGTGTGTGGGGATTCAGTAGACTCTCTCACTCTCTCTCTCTGTTATTGCTGGCTTTTCTTTGACAACGCCAACCACATGTAGACAAGCCCACACACCAATGTGGTAATAAAGGGAGCAATGTGGACTCTTCTTCTCTGAATGGCAGGTATTTTTATTGCAGTTTACCCCGTCGACGGTGTAACCACCACGAAATTACCTCGGCTTTAATGATGAAAGACTATTAACCTGACTTAGCAGGAGTTCCCACTTCCATTTTTCAGGGGAAATGGAAGTTAGATTGAAAATACTGTATCCCGAAAACTGGATGTTAGCGTTTTCTGGCGACTCCGCATAGGCTAAAGACCATAGACAGAGACCATAGGCTAAAGACCATAGACAGAGACCATAGGCTAAAGACCATAGACAGAGACCATAGGCTAAAGACCATAGACAGAGACCATAGGCTAAAGACCATAGACAGAGAGACACTGGTTGGAGAGGTAAAGGAAAACACACCCTTTTATCTTTCTCTCTTTATTTCTCTCACTTACTCTGTCCCTCTCTCAATGTCCCCCCCTCTCTCTCTCTCTCTCTCTCTCTCTCTCTCTCTGTCCCTCTCTCTCTCTCTCTTTCTCACTCCTCTAGTTTGCAGTGCTGCTCTACAAACTGGTGCAGTTCATTCATATCCCTCCCTCTATAACTAGATCTGAGACAAGATGAAGCATACCACCTCCATTTTCTCCATGTCTCCATGGAATAGTTTGTGTGTGTATTTCAAGGTGTGTATTGATGTTTATCTACTGTACTAGGGATCATGTGTGTTGCTACGCCTGTCTGCACTGCTAGGCTACTTTGTATCTGGGAGGTAGAGAGATCCCCTGCCTCTCCAAAAAAGAAAACACGCTGGCCCCCTTGTGGAGCCCCGGCAGAAAAATGTGTCTGTGTTATTGTGTGTGTGGTGTGAGTGTGGGTACACGCATGTGTGTGAGTTGTCAGTACAGCACACAGCCGTATGGGTTGTGATATCCAGGAACAGAAAGTGTGTGTAGAGGTCCGTCTGGCTCCCATGGTCTCTCTCTTTTTTTCCCTCCTCTCTCTCTCTCTCTCTCTCTCTCTCTCTCTCTCTCTCTCTCTCTCTCTCTCTCTCTCTCTCTCTCTCTCTCTCTCTCTCTCTCTCATTGCTTTCTCTCTGCTGACTCAAGCGCCATCTCCCTCTCGCTCATGCAATAGCAGTATCTGTTACTGCAGATATATACCAAAGTCTGTGTGTGTGTGTGTGTGTGTGTGTGTAAGAGGGAGAAGTACCGCTTTGACCACCACTTCCAATTATCCAATTACTGTCTACGAGAGAGGCGAGACATTAAACCCACCCTGTGTCAATCAAAACCATCAACGTGAGCTTCAAACTAACATCCTTTTTCATTCTTAATACTTTAAACCACGTGTCAAACTCATTCCACGGAGGGCCAAGTGTCTGAGGGTTTTCGCTCCTCTCTTGTAGTTGATTAATGAATTAAGGTCACTAATTAGTAAGGAACTCCCCTAACCTGGTTGTCTATGTCTATAGGTCTCAAGGAAAAAACAAAAACCTGCAAACAGGAAGATAGGAATAAGTTTGACACCCCTGCTTTAAGGCATTGGGTATCAGTGTTCAGTGAACACATTGCTATAATAAGTGTTAATGTTGTTTATTGCTCATTAAAGTTATATTTAATAAATCAAACTTTTCAACGCCTTGTAAGGATGAACACTCATTCCTCCTAACACAGCGAGCCTCCAAGCATCACATTGACAGAGGAAGTATAGCGTCTCTCTCTCTCTCTCTCTCTCTCTCTCTCTCTCTCTCTCTCTCTCTCTCTCACTCGCTCTGTTGTCCATCTGTCTGTCTGTCTGTCTGTCTGTCTGTCTGTCTGTCTGTCTGTCTGACTGACTTATCTCCAAGGGTGTGGTTTAATATCCCCCCCCTCTCTCTCTCTCTCTCTCTCTCTCTCTCTCTCTCTCTTTTATTTTTTCTTCTCTCTCTCTCTCTCTCTCTCTCTCTCTCTCTGTTCAGCTGGATCCCTGTTCAGCCTATTTGTGGTCAGTGAGTATCTGTATTGACATCATAGTCACTTTATTCTCTACAAGTTAAACTTTATTTCAACATCCCCCTATAGATGATATAGATATTTACTAGCAACCCACTGGGCACACACCGGTTGAATCACATTGTTTCCACTTAATTTCAATGAAATTGCATTGAACCAACGTGGAATAGAGGTTGAATTGACGTCTGTGCCCAGTGAGAAACTGTACTGTACTGTAATGATTCATCACATGATCTAGGATCAGCCGTATTGAGTGATTTAAACAATCAAGCCTTATATTTTCCAGTTCTCACTCCAGCTGAATTTATCTTTATCATGGATTTTTGTCATCCAAATCTGTCACCAAATCTCTTATTGCAACGTGTACCATTCTGTCAACGCCTATTCATACTGAGCCTTAGTGCAGGAAAGGGTGGGTAAAACAGGGATGAATGATAAACTTGTATGGCACAAAAAAAAAATCTAACATCTTTGAACCTCTCTAAACCAAGACAATTTATCTCAAACAACCAAATGAATATTAAATCCAAGATTAAATCAAGACACTAAAGAATATAATGGCCCAAGACTTCACACATTGGGTTCATATTCAAACACACTCCAAAGCCCTCTCTAGCTCCTTCCAGCTCAGGTGCAGTCAGAGATTGATGGTGTTATGGTTTAGGCCGGGACAACAGAGACAAAGACCCACCACAGCTCTCTTTGTTGTGTCTAACAGAAAGAAAATGTCAGACAGACAGGCACAAGTTTATGATCAAACAGACGGACAGATAGATATACGAACGGACAGACAAATAGCCTATGTGGATGGATGGACAGTCAGACTGACCAACAGACATACATACAGGTAGACTGGCTGACAAAAAGACCCAGACAGAAGGACATATGGGAAGACAGATGGACAGACAGATATAAATAGACTGGAAAAATGAACAGATGGATAGGTATAGAGAGGTGGAACATACAGACAGGTGGACAGATGGAAAGACAGACAGTCAGAAATAGACTGACACACGAATGGATGACTGACCAGATGGATAGATCAGAAGGAAATACAGAAAGACAGACAGACAGACAGATAGGGCAGCCAGCCAGTCAGCCAGACAGAGAGGGAAGACAGACAGACAGAGAGGGAAGACAGACAGGGCAGACAGAGAGGACAGACAGACAGATAGGGCAGGCAGATGGACAGACAGACAGACAGACAGACAGACAGACAGACAGACAGACAGACAGACAGACAGACAGACAGACAGACAGATAGGGCAGACAGACAGACAGACAGACAGACAGATAGGGCAGCCAGACAAACAAATAGTTATTTTGAGATGCCAGCCTGCACCTTTCACTACTAATCTCACGTGGTGATAAGCCTGGCAATCAGAGTCCAACAGAGAACCACTGAGAGGTACACAAATAATAATGCTCATGTCACAACAAGTCATGACGGAAGCTAGAGGCTGCTGACATTATTGGTCAGACTCCAGCTTGAGACCAACTCACATGCCTCAGGTGTGCTATGCTGTTAATAACCGAGATAGATAAAAACATACATGTGTAAATACATGCTCACACACATACACATGCATGCACACGCACAAATCACACACACACACAAACACACCTGCAAGCCTGACACATGTCATCTAAGATCTATGATCTATGAGGGAGACAGAGAGGGAAAGACAAAGAGGGAGACAGAGATGGAAAGACAGAGAGGGAGACAGACAGGGAAAGACAGAGAGGGAAAGACAGAGAGCGAAAGACAGAGAGGGAAAGACAGAGAGGGAAAGACAGAGAGGGAAAGACAGACAGGGAAAGACAGAGAGGGAAAGACAGAGAGCGAAAGACAGAGATGGAAAGACAGAGAGCGAAAGACAGAGAGGGAAAGACAGAGAGGGAGACAGACAGGGAAAGACAGAGAGGGAAAGACAGAGAGCGAAAGACAGAGAGGGAAAGACAGAGAGGGAAAGACAGAGGGGGAATGCAGAGAGGGAAAGAAAGAGAGGGAGACAGACAGGGAAAGACAGAGAGGGAAAGACAGAGAGGGAGACAGAGAGGGAAAGACAGAGGGGAATGGGGAAAGAAGGGAGAGGGAAATGGGAGGAGTCAAACAGGGAGGGTTAGAGATACAGAGAGAGAAAGAGAGAGAAAGGGAAAGGGAGAAAGAGAGAGACCAAGAGATACAGAGAGAGAGAAAGGGGGAAGAGGGAAGGAGGTAGTAGCGTCAGGTAGACATGAGTGTTGTGAGAGCGGGGTGGGGGGTGGAGGTCCTGCTGGACCGTAGGGAGGTGCTGGTGAACCCCAGGCTTGCCAAAAGCGTTTCTCCTCCGGGCCCGGTAGGAGAAAATGAAGTCTGGAACCTGGCCTGGTCCTGGCCTCCCTCTGCCTTTCATTCTCCTTCCCTCGCTCATCCCCCTCCCCCTCCTCCTCCTCCTCCTCCTCCTCTTTCACAGGCCTTATGGGTGCACTGCCACGTAGCTGAGCAATGTTATTAGGGAGAGAGAAAGAGAGAGAGAGAGAGAGAGAGAGAGAGAGAGAGAGAGAGAGAGAGAGAGAGAGAGAGAGAGCACCAATCACCTCACTCCCCTCTCTCGATTAAATTCTGTTTATCATAATTTCTCTCGACTATTCAGCCCTTCTTTTTACCCCTCCATTATCTATTGTGGTGTAAATAGTAAATACTCTCACTTTATTGAAAAGGAGGATCACAAGCTGTCACTACTCTGTGAAAGTCTTTCATGTCCCATGTAGCTCAGTTGGTAGTGCATGGTGCTTGCAACGCCAGGGTTGTGGGTTTGCTTCCCAAGGGGGACCAGTATGAAAATGTATGGACTCAATACTGTAAGTCGCTGGATAAGAGCGTCTGCTAAATTACGTAAATGTAAAATGGTAGCTGACTTAGTGTGTGTATGTACATATGGGAGAGAGACCAAGCATTACAGAGTAGGTGTGAGCATAAGTTACTTTCTTCAGCCAAAAATAAACTTCCTTGAATTTTTATTGCAGCAATTTTATATTTGGCTACTTAAGCAGGGCCAAATCTGCCTCTGAATGTTCTGTTTATGTAAGTTGATCATAAACGTATTCATTGCATACAGTTAGGGTTTTACCTGTTACTTCATTCTCTTTCCCTCTATATGTTACTGACATCTAGTGGCCATACATCCAAGCACATTTCAATAGAAAATGTTACAGTACTCAGGAGTTATATGGCGAGTACTGTGCCAATTCAATGTAAAAAATAATAAAAACAGCACAGCAACATTAACTAATGTACTCCGGGATCCAAATTCATAACATACGGCACGAATGTAGCTCAGTTGGTAGAGCATGGCGCTTGCAACGCCAGGGTTGTGGGTTCGATTCCCACGGGGGACCAGTATGAAAATGTATGCACTAACTGTAAGTCGCTCTGGATAAGAGCGTCTGCTAAAATGTGAAATTTGTAACATGTCACACAAATTGCAAAATTAGTATGAAAATGTGTAATATATCACACAAAATGGATGACATAGTACACAATTGTATGACGCTTGTGAGCACCCCTTTCAAAACTACTGCCTGAAATTATACAAAAGTTAGAGAATGCAACTTTAAGGCTGAGTGAACTAACCAATCACATGAGGAGTAAGGTATTGCCATGGCTTAATGCAAATAGAGAACAAAGGGTCTGATACAAGAAATCCACCAATTGATAACATCAAATTGTGTTCTGAATCCAAATGCATCTCTATTCAATAATATTGACTTGTTAATGTCACATATCAACATCCAATCATGGATACATTTGCAATGTACAAAATAGTTATCCACCATTGCTACAGGGTAAAGCATATTCTCTAATCAAGGAACTCACATTTGAATGTGGAATTCACCCAGGAAGTTTGATCATTTTGGTACACAGTTAATCACCAGAGACATGGCTGTATACACATTTTATATAAAAAACTAATCTCTGATTAACTTGTTTACAGGAAGTGGAGAGAACACTTTAGAGTGGAAAAATTTGGACTGGAGAGGCCATTATGAGGACCTGGACGACTTGCCGTACTAGAAGGAACCATGAATTCTGCTCTGTATCAGAGAATTCTACAGGAGAATGTCAGACCATCCGTCTGTGAGCTGAAGCTGAAGCGCAGCTGGGTCATGCAGCAAGACAATGATCCAAAACACACAATCAAGTCTACATGAAAATGGCTAACAAGCAACACATTTGAAGTTTTGGAATGGCCTAGTGAAAGACCTAATCCTAATTGAGATGTTGTGGCAGGACTTGAAACGAGCAGTTCATGCTTGAAAACCCACAAATGTCGCTGAGTTACAGCAGTTCTGCATGGAAGAGTGGGCAGAACTTACACCCAATTCCTCCACAGCGACGTGAGAGACTGATCAACAACTACAGGAAGCGTTTGGTTGGAGACATTGCAGCTAAAGGTAGCACAGCCAGTTACTGAGTGTAAGTGGGCAATGACTTTTTCACAAATTGGCATTGGGTGTTGCATAACTTTGTTTATGAAAGAAATTGTGTTGTTATTTTGTTCACTCAGGTTCCCTTCATCTAATATTAGGTTTTGGTTGAAGATCTGAGAACATTCAGTATCAAAAATATGCAAAAGTAGAACAAATGAGAAAGGGGGCAAATACTTCTTCATAGCACTGTATGTGGCATCATTGACCTTCTAGGTAGGCCATAGTCTTTTCACAAAGACTTCAGGGGAGCTGTTCAAAAAATTATTTTCTCTGAACACATATCACAGCTTCCATCAATCACAGCTTTATCCAAAGCAGCAACATACAGTATAGCTATCCCCATTGAGATCCAAGTTCACTCAACATCTTGCATAGGTATCTTAATTGCATAGGTAATGTTGAATCAAAATCAGTTCCTGACATGATAATGTTTGTTTCTCTATGTGTATTGTAGAACATTTTACCGCCATGTTGGAGCCCAATGGACTTTCAGGTTGAGCAGAAAAAACACTGCAAATGGTTTCAGCGGTGGGATTGTCTACAATCTATATTTACAATTTGACCGCAGTCCTGCAGGATCCTATAGACTGCAGCTCAGTAGAAGTGTATCACCTGGAAGCCTCTGAGGCAGTGGAAGGCTTTTGCGTCCAGGTGGCCCAGGTCTATGAGGTTGTGCTCCAGCTGCACCCGCACCAGGCTGCTGAGGTCGGGGTCTGAACCCCCCCAGCAGAAGGCGTCGCGGGGCACTGAGTGGATCTTGTTGTGTGTGAGTGCCACCAAGTGGAGCCCCCGGGGCAGCTGCCTGGGCACCTGGCGCAGGGCGTTGTGACACAGGTCCAGCTGGTGCAGGACGGGCAGTCCCTTGAAGGCCCCCGAGGCCACCCTGGTGATCTTGTTCCTGGCCAGGCCCAGGTGCTCCAGGTGGGAGAGGTGGAGGAAGGAGGCTTTGCCCACGGAGGAGATGAGGTTGCCCTCCAGGTTAAGGGTTTTGAGGGAAGAGGGGAGGTGGCGGGGTACCTTCTTGAGCTGGTTCCCCTCTAAGTTGAGGCTCTCCAGGTGGGTGGCGTTGAGGAGGGACTCCCTGAGCAGGCCATGGTTGGTTAGCCGGTTAGCACTCAGATCCAGAATCACCAGCTCCGAGGTACCCATGAAGGCCTCCCCTGGGAACTTCTGGATAAGGTTGCCGCGGAGGTACAACTCCCTGATAGATAGCGGCAAGCCCAGAGGCACTGAGGCCAGCCGGTTGCGGTCCAGGCTGAGGGTGCGCAGGCTGGCCAGAGGCGAGAGCACACTGGCAGGGAGAGTATCGTTCCCATTCCCCAGGCTGTTGTTGCTGAGGCTGAGGACCAGCAGGCCAGGGCAGTGGGCCCAGGCCCCCTCCGACATCACGTTCAGCCGGTTGTTATCCAGACGCAGCTCTTCTAAGGAGGCGGGCAGGTCTGTGGGCACGCTTTCCAGTAGGTTCCGGTCCAGATAGAGGCGCTTCAGAGCCGGGATGCCCTCAAAGGCCCCCTCGATGGAGCCGTCTGTTAGCCGGTTGTTGCTGAGCACCAGGAACTCCATGGACAGGTACACATTGAGCAGGTCCAGCTGAATGCCATCGATGAGGTTGTTCATCAGGAGGATGTAGCGGGAGTTGTAAGGGATGCCGTACGGAACCTTCTCCACCCCCTTGTCGGAACACTGGACCACTCTGGGAAAGAGGACAATAGAAAACATTGGAATAATGAATGTGGACCTGTAAAGACACATACATTATACACACAACAAACATTAATGTACAAAATGGTTTGGGTGATTAAATAAGACTGTGGCAATATGGAAATAACATAATGATCAAATATCATTCATTACAAATGGGCAATAGTAAGCCTGATTTAGTCAGACAACATCTCACTGTCCATAGCAGGCACACTCCGGGGGACAGTAGTTGTCTTTGAAGTAGGGGAAGTATGCTGGATTTGTGCCCTCCTTCTTCTCCTGTTTTGTCTCTTTAGTTTTGTTGTCCTTTTTCAGAGGTTTACCTTTCCTCTCATTTTTCTTGTCTTTCTTTTGTTGTTTCCCTGTCTTTGTCTTGAGGCCCTTGGTGGTCTGGGTCGGTTTCATTCTGGGTTTTGGCACTGCTGGTTTGGCTGTAGGTTTTGTCTGTTGTGTTTTGGGAGTAGGTTTTGCCTGTAGTGTTTTGGGTGTAGGATTTGTCTGTAGTGTTTTGGGTGTAGGTTTTGTCTGTAGTGTTTTGGGTGTAGGTTTTGCCTGTAGTGTTCTGGGTGTAGGTTTTGTCTTTAGTGTTTTGGGTGTAGGTTTTGCCTGTAGTGTTTTGGGAGTAGGTTTTGCCTGTAGTGTTTTGGGTGTAGATTTTGTCAGTTGTGTTTTGGGTGTAGGTTTTGTCAGTTGTGTTTTGGGTGTATGGTTTGTCTGTAGTGTTTTGGGTGTAGGCTTTGTGTCTAGTGTTTTGGGTGTATGGTTTGTCTGTATCATCACTTTGGGTTTGGCTGTTGGTTTTATCATCTCTTTTGGTTTGGCTGTAGGTTGCAGCTCCTTGGCTGTGGGTTTTGCCTGTTGCGGTTTGGGTGTAGGGTTTGCTTGTTTTGGTTTGGCTGTAGCTGACTTTAGCTGCTTGACTGTATTTTCTGTATTTTTGAGAAAGACAATGCTGGTCCTCTCAGCCTGATTGTGGTTGATTGAAACCTTGACAATTGGGCCAACTCTGACCTCCATCGCCTGGGAATCAAAACTCTCCCCCTCCCTGAGGTTGGTCTGGGAGCTGTCAGTCACACTCTGAACCATAATGAGCTCACTGTCCACCAATGAGATGGCCTCCTCTGCCTCTGGAGCCGGGTCTTGGCTATGACTGGCAGGTTGAGCGAGAGCATGAGAGGCAGACTCTGGAACTTGAGAGGTGATGAAGTGTGTAGTTGGGGGAGGGCCATGTTGAGTGGCAGGTGGATGAGTGACATCATATAGTGGGACAGGCATAGCTGCAGGGGGAGGGGACATGGGTTCGTTGATAGCTTGATTGACAGGTGGAGTGTCCATTACTTTTTCTACAGTAGAGGAGGAAGTGCTGGTTGGAGGGGGGAGGTCTATGTGTGTAACAACTAAGTAGTCTCCCTCGCTTTGATCTACACTGGGTTCTTTAACTTCCGCCACTCTCAGGTCTTCCTCTAGTTTCTCCTCTCCTCCGTCTGCTCTCTGTTCCTTACCCTCTCTCTCCTCATCATCTGATCTAATCCCTTCTTCATTTCTCCCCTCTCCATTATCTCTTCTCTCCTCCTCCTCTTCATGTTCCTCATCAGCTTCTATCTCCCCATTTTCAAATATCTTCTTCTCCACCTCTCTGTAATCAAGCCCTCCAACCAGCATTGTCTCTTCCTCTTCCTCCATCCCTCGCTCTTCCTCATGGCCCTCCTGCTCTCCTGCCCTTGTCTCTGGTATTAGTCCTTGCTCGCTCCACCCCTCTTCCTCCCTCCTCTCTTCAGGGTGGGTTGCAGTGAGTTCTTCACCCTCCTCTTCGTCTGTTGTTGGGGTCTCCCTCAGTCTCTCAGGTCTCCAGTCTGACCAGGGATCTGTGTCTCTGACCAAGTCTTCTATGGGGGTCATGTCCACTCCTAGACACACACAGCAGTATGTTAGTGTTGACACTCAAGATTAGGCATCGCTACAAAATGACAGACAATGTGGGCCATATTGACTGAGATTTTTCAAAGTTTGCAGTTGTTATTTTCATAAAAGAATAGAAGCATAATAAAATAAAACCATGTCACACAGTACTTTAAATTAATGACCTTATCTAACTCACAAAATCTGGATTTACTGGCAAAATTTGGCAAACGGCTCCTGTTCTATTCAAACCTGTGACCAGGTTGCCTGACTAAATCTGGGATATGTTAACCGACTTGGTTAGTTTGAAAGAACATTATTTCTATGCACCTTGGAAACATCTGAATTCACGTGTACTTAGGTTCCTTTGCTGCACACATACATATTATGCATTTTTCAAATGGATCAGACAATTAGGAGGCTTAGAAAATCAAGCTATTGTAAATTAGAAGTTGTTGAATTAGTTATTCATGTTTGTGAATGTAAAATCAGTGTGTAGATCCTGTGGATTATGAAAGTTCATAGGCACTTACTGGGCTGAAGTACAAATGATTGAAGAGGAACCATGAGGACCCAGAGTAGCAGAGTGAGTTCTTCCATTGCCTTCTATCTAAAAGACAAGAATGTTAGAAAAGGAGAGCTGAGTCCAACAACTTAAGAGACAGCATCATGTATAACAACAACAGTTTCTAAATGAGCCTCTTCCTATTTCGTTGTCAAAAGCTTTAAAAAAATACTATCTGAAATGAACTTTCTAGATCTTCCAACTAGCATGAGAGAGTTTTCAAAAATCATTTTCATGGGCCTAATCTTTTCTGTCTAGAATGCATTGCCAGAGCAAACGGTAACTACTATAGATAAGGTAGGCGCCCTCTAAATGTCCAACATAGAGCTAGAGTAGTAGAGTAGGTAATGTCTGTAGTTCTATCTATTAGATGTATGGGTGTCAGTCTTGCTTACCTGCTGTGCCCTTAGACGTCAGAGACGATATCATGCATCTGTGTGTGTTGTCCAGTGGGAGTCATACCAAACTCTCTCAATGCAAGGAGAAGTTCTAAAAGCTGCTGAACCAAGAAGTCCTCTAGGAATGAGGACCCCCATATAGTATGACACACACACACACACACCGACTAAACTGGGGGCTAACAGGTGACTTTTAATGACCTATTTAAGAGTCCCCTCTCTGTGGGGAGTTTTCACACACACACTCCGGGCCGGGAGCCGGCGGCGGGTAATGACTCTGAATACTCATATCTCAAAGGGAATTTTCACACCGACCCTCCAGGACAGTGGAATCTGGGAAGATCAATAGCGGGAAAGGTAAAAAACGGGAGATGAGGGGGTCAATGTATGGATGGGAGGTCAAAGGGGAGAGAAGGTTTTAGGGGGATTGTTCCAGAGGGGCAGGTGACACCGTGGTGGCAAGTGGTTCCTGGGGAAGTGCCTGACCTTTGACCCATAGCGGGTGCATTGATAGTGCATTGGGTTAGGGGCGAGTGGGGTATGTTGAGCCATTTTTTAACATTCAGCATCACTACGTCAAGGGAAATAGTATTCTTTACACAAAGATACAGGTATCTACATATATTTCAGGATGTTGTGCATCCCTGGAAATAATCAGAATTCATGTAAACATAACAGTTTTGAAAACAAAGCTTGTCCAAAAAAAGTGGTCTCTTGGCACAACTTACCCCAGATATAGGGTAAATTGAGAATAGGGACAGGGTCAGTTGAGCATAGGGACAGGGTCAGTTGAGCATAGGGACAGGGTCAGTTGAGCATAGGGACAGGGTTAGTTGAGCATAGGGACAGGGTCAGTTGAGCATAGGGACAGGGTCAGTTGAGCAGCCTTGGGGTAAGTGGGTAATGGTGTCCTGTGACAGTGGATGAAAGTTGAATTCATGGAATGGGGGTGTGCTATATTTCTATATCTTAAATATATGCCTACATTCAGATATAGATCTTTCTGTTCAATATCACTTACCCTTCCATTTCTTGACCAGTTGTCTGGGACAGGGATGTTGTTCCGATGTGCCAATTCATAGGCAAGTTCTCTGCATTTTAGGCTACTCAGCCCATGAAGCTGGTCCGTGAGGTATTTGATATGTTTAGCAAGCTCAGTTCATGTTCATTTTATTTTTTGTCAATGCACCTCTTCAGTGTCATTCAGTCTATTTTGCATCCCTTGCTGCTGCTTCAAATGGACTTCTTCCCTTCTCTCACTTCCTTGTCTGCTCTCAAGAACCTCAAGGGGGGCTAGGCCCCTGCTTGTTTTACGTTTGTATACACTGGGCATGATGATGTCTGCTCTGTAACAATACACATGCACTATCTAGAGTTCGTATGCATGACACATTGCAAAAATACTGTGCATAAAACGGACAAAATGTAATCATAATTAGTATGGGGTATTGTGGCCATTGGCTCAACTTACTTCAAAGCAAACATTTTGACTATAATAGCCCACACAGCTACAAGGATGCAATTTCATGCTAGGTTTAGGACATCATATTGTAGCTTATAGAGACCCTAACTGATGCTCAAAACAATCTTAAAAATGTCTACTTTGGTTTAGATACAAGCATCATGAAACCTATAACACAGGGATCATGCTAGATTCAGCCACAGGCCAATTTTTTATTGAGCGGATGGCCGGTGGGCCGGAACATAATTACAAATAATTTGTAGACTGCAAATTGATCGCAAGAAGCACAAACAGATATAATATTTGACTAAAACATAATCATTTCAAACCTTGCTTACATTTGTATACGATCACGTCTCTCTATTGTGCATAAATGAAAATCCCTTGGATCTGATTTCCTGGGGCGCCAAATAAAACCACCGGCAGTTGGGGAATCCTGCTATAACACAATCAATGAATTTGACTTTATGAAAAGCCGTTTTTTGGAGCTAACTTGCTTACCCCTTTTCTATGTGGTTTCTTCCTTCACAGACTCCATGAAATGATTAACTCTTCCTACATTTTTGGTCACATGATTCATTTTGTGTATGGTTTCCCAGAAAAAAGGGGTAGCTCAACCCTTTGGATCAACTTACCCCACTTTCCCCTACAATGTTCTTTTGTTCCAGAATATTCAGACTTCAACATAGGGCCTACCCTGGTCTCCATACATTGGTTGGTGTTTTAAGTGTGATGTCTGGCCAAAATGTATACTGTATTTCCCTTTAAAGCCTACATTTGTACACCATGTTTCCTCATCTCATGTTGTGTGGCGTTCAAAACATCTTGAGAAAACAGGATTTATCCTATGTCAGCATTATTTTGTTTGGAAGAGAACAGCTGTACTGTAGTAAAAAACAGGAAGTAAAATAGAGACCTATTACTTGGCAGTGTTCAGTGAGAAGCATTCAGCTGGGTCATATTCATTGGGGGACACCGTAGTAAAATGTTTTGCTACGGACAGTGAAAACGGCTTCTTATTGCAGCGTTTCACTCCTCTTTTAGCCACTCAGCATTCGTAACCTTGGTGTTTGCCTCATCTATCATCTACAGTGTAATAAACGGAGCCAAACATTCCCAAATAATTTATCGGAATAGTTTGTTTTCAACACAATATGGGTTGGGAATGGTTTATGAACGTTGAGCAATTTCACAATTCAGTCCAGTATAACTTGTGTACAGATTTGTGATCGAACAGCACAAACAATGGCGTGTTGTTTACAAGCAACAGAGCTGGGGATGGTTAGAAACACACATTCATAGATATGCGCACACACACACACACACACACACTTGTTACGGCCTTACATAAACTGCCTTATAGTCTAATCACCTGAGTGTCATGCAGTAAAGCAAAGAGAATCCTGGACTGTGTGTTAATTCAGTGTTTAGGAGTTACTGTAGGAACCTAGGATCAGTGACCTGTTTGAACTGTGTCTCCACTCTCCAGTGATAACTGTGACAGTCTGAGTTATATCATGTACGTCTCCAGTCAGGATTCAGACCTCAATATAGATCAGGGCTGTTCAATCCTGGTCCTGGAGGACCCAAACCCTTCTGGTTTTGTTTCTACCTGGTAGTTAATTGCACTCTGATCTGAATTAGTCCCTGATTAGGAGAGGATGAAAACCAGAAGTGTTTGGGCCCTCCAGACCAACATTGAACAACCCTGATCTATATTGAAATTCATTTATTGGCGCCATCTGGTGGTCAAGTTACACACTTGACCTTTGACCTCTTGGGTTACAATAATAGAAAGATCATCACATGGGAATGGACTATGACAATGAAAAAGATCCCAAACTAAATGTATTTAATGTGTCACCTGAAGATAGAAAATTATAAACGAATCAGACACAGCTTTTCATTCGGAATAAAACAAGGCCTTATCCACAACTGTGCATGTAGAAAAAAAGATTGGGTGGATGCAATGCATTTTAAAGCCACGTGGAGGCACTAAAAGCCCACAAACGAGAACACAGGTTGCCTTGATAACAGTCCGTATTGCATAATATTACATAAGCATACAGATCACTACTGAGTATTAATAGATTGTATACCACATCCCTCATATGTCCTGAAAGATGAAACCGAGGAATACATTATGGAACCAAATCATAACCGAGCTGTTTGAAATACAGTGTGTGTGTGTGAGTATGTTTGTGCGTGTGAGGACCATAATCAAACAACATAACAGAGATTGCTGTCTGTTGTTGGCACTCTTGGCTGTACTCCTTGCTTCCCGGCGGTGGTGACGTAATGCCGATGACCTGTGAGGGTGAGCGGTAGATGAGTAAAAAGTGACAGAGTGTGGCGGAGGAGGAGAGAAAGTAGGACACAGCACGGTGTCTCAGAGGGGCACCTGTTTATTATCATGAGGGAAAGTGACAATAAACAGCTCAGAATGTGTGTGCACTGTGTTTGTGTGTGTGTGTGTGTGTGTGTGTAGTGTGTGTGTTTATTAACTCAAGGTTAGCTGTTTCACACACAAATCCATCTACATCGTAGCTGAACAGATCAGCTGTCATGAGTCTCAACACTGACAGTGTCTCTCTTGTTATTATGGTTTGGCTGTCTGTCCCACTCCCACATGTGTTCAAATCTTCCCCACAGTCTTGCTATTGTTCCCCAGTATGCCCAGTTGCCTTGGCAGATGGCCACTAGTCATGCCAGTTGTCTGGTCTCTCACCCACATCCCAAAGACCTCTCCAGTGGATCTCTGTGAGATGTGATATCGCTGGTGAGACCTCTCCAGTGGATCTCTATGAGATGTGATATCGCTGGTGAGACCTCTCCAGTGGATCTCTGGGAGATGTGATATCGCTGGTGAGGAATCTACTCCTGGAAGATATGCGTCATGTGCTTTTCACCAAGAGAGCTGGGTCGGACACGGGGTTAGGTGAGTGGCTTCGCAGAGCGGTGCAGAAATTGGAGCCCTGATCAATCATTTCACTCTGTGGGGGCTAAGTGTGTGTGTGTGTGTGTGTGTGTGTGTGTGTGTGTGTGTGTGTGTGTGTGTGTGTGTGTGTGTGTGTTACCAACAGCGTCGGGTCGGGTGAGGTTGTGTCTCTCTCTGGCGCGAGGTAAGCTTGGCTTATATGGTGTCGACTAAAGCTTAAACCATGTATTTAGATTGTAGGTAGGTAGGTATTGTAGTTAGGTATTGTAGGTAGTTTATCTAGGTAGTTATTGTAGGTTATTGTAGGTAATTATTGTAGGTAAGTATTGTATTCGGCTGAGCCCGGTGAAGCACAAGGCTAGCTAACTCACTACCTGGACCAATAAAGCTAGCTAGCTAGCGGGTAACTACTGGTAACTATTAGCAACTGTGGATAGTTGTTTCCAATGTTATTTCACGCTTAAGAGTACCTGTAATTATGCCAGCTAGCTACCTACCATTCAGCTGTTTTTCTAACCTCATTATCTGAAGCTTTAACGTTAGGTAGTTAGTAGCTACTGTGCTCGAAATGTAGCTACCTGGATAGCTAATTAAACAATAGCTGGAACGACCTAGCTTTAATATTTGGAGACGCGTTCTCTCCGTTGGGACAGACGCGAACTGGCTGAATCGATTCAGTGGCTAGCTTTGCACTTAACTGGCTAACAGTAGCTACTAAGGGTAAGTTATAACCTACATTTATTTTTGTTTTGTTTTTACATACTGGTAACCAGAGTCGTTCAAGGGAATTTGGGACATGGGTGACTAGTTAACGTTAGCTTGGCTCTCTGTTTGTTTGTGCCGTGGGAGGAGGGGTTAGCTCGTTGGCAGAGAGCAATGGCTAGCTAGTATGCTAACTATTCTAGCTAACTAACTGGCTGAATAAGTTGATGACGTACTCACTCAAACTGTCAAAACTAACCCAAAACTTTACACAACGTTAGACACGGACACGAATGATCTGCTTGGCGTGTTAACACACTGGTGGTTTGTTGTAACCGAGAATTGGTGCTAAACCGTGTTATTGGAGGCTGGCATGCTAGTTGGCTTTGGCGTCATAGGATTCGGTGCCCTGGACGGTTTTCACGGAAGAATACTGTACCAAGTTGCTAGCTGAATAAACTAAGTTAGTCTATTCCTAGAAACATTGAACCGCTGTAGTTTACAACAATTATAATTTCTAAAGTGGAAGTTGGGAGAGTTATATTTGAGTGTTTCAGTGAAACGTAAGTGAGGGAGGCCCCGCTCTCTCACTTTCCCAGATGTTTAGTTCATTTCATTCCGATCTCCTTTGCATTATTGTAGCCTTTTTCTGTAGCCTGTCAACTATGTGTCTGTCTATCCCTGTTCTCTCCTCTCTGCACAGGCCATACAAACGCTTCACACCACGTGGCTGTTGCCACTCTAATCTGGTGGTCCCTGCGCGCACGACCCACGTGGAGTTCCAGGTCTCTGGCAGCCTCTGGAACTGCTGTTCTGCGGCCAACAAGGCAGAGTTCATCTCAGCCTATGCAACCCTCCAGTCCCTCGACTTCTTGGCACTGACGGAAACATGGATTACCACAGAAAACACTGCTACTCCTACTGCTCTTTCCTCGTCTAACCATGTGTTCTCGCATACCCCGAGAGCATCTGGTCAGCAGGGCGGTGGCACTCGAATCCTCATCTCTTCCAAGTGGACATTCTCTCTTTTCCCCCTGACCCATCTGTCTATCTCCTCATTTGAATTCCATGCTGTCACAGTCACTAGCCCATTCAAGCTTAACATCCTTGTCATTTATCGCCCTCCAGGTTCCCTTGGAGAGTTCATCAATGAGCTTGACGCCTTGATAAGTTCCTTTCCTGAGGATGGCTCACCCCTCACAGTTCTGGGTGACTTTAACCTCCCTACGTCTGCCTTTGAGTCATTTCTCTCTGCCTCCTTCTTCCACTAATTTACTCTTTTGACCTCACCCTCTCACCGTCCCCCCCTACTCACAAGGCAGGCAATACGCTTGACCTCATCTTTACTAGATGCTGTTCTTCTACTAATCTCACTGCAACTCCCCTCCAAGTCTCCGACCACTACTTTGTATCCTTTTCTCTCTCGCTCTCCTCCAACACTACTCACTCTGCCCCTACTCAGATGGTAATGTGCCATCGCAACCTTCGCTCTCTCTCTCCCGCTACTCTCTCCTCTTCCATCCTATCATCTTTTTCCTCTGCTAAATCCTTCTCCCTCCGATCTCCTGATTCTGCCTCCTCAACCCTCCTCTCCTCCCTTTCTGCATCTTTTGACTCATTATGTCACCTATCCTCCCGGCCGGCTCGGTCCTCCCCTCCTGCTCCGTGGCTTGACGACTCATTGCGAGCTCACAGAAGAGGGCTCCGGGCAGCCGAGCAGAAATGGAGGAAAACTAGACTCCCTGCGGACCTGTCATCTTTTCACTCCCTCCTCTCTACATTCTCTTCCTCTGTTTCCGCTGCTAAAGACACTTTCTACCACTCAAAATTTCAAGCCTCTGCCTCTAACCCTAGGAAGCTCTTTGCCACCTTCTCCTCCCTGCTGAATCCTCCTCCTCCTCCCCCTCCCTCCTCCCTCTCTGTGGATGACTTCGTCAACCATTTTCAAAAGAAGGTTGACAACATCCGATCCTCATTTATTAAGTCAAATGACACCGCTGGTCCTGCTCACACTGCCCTACCCTATGCTTTGACTTCTTTCTCCCCTCTCTCTCCAGATGAAATCTTGCGACTTGTGACGGCCGGCCACCCAACAACCTGCCCGCTTGACCCTATCCCCTCCTCTCTTCTCCAGACCATTTCCGGAGACCTTCTCCCTTACCTCACCTCGCTCATCAACTCATCCTTGACCGCTGGCCATGTCCCTTCCGTCTTCAAGAGAGCGAGAGTTGCACCCTCCTCAAAAAACCTACACTCGATCCCTCCGATGTCAACAACTACAGACCAGTATCCCTTCTTTCTTTTCTCTCCAAAACTCTTGAGCGTGCCGTCTCTAGCCAACTCTCCTGCTATCTCTCTCAGAATGACCTTCTTGATCCAAACCAGTCAGGTTTCAAGATTGGTCATTCAACTGAGACTGCTCTTCTCTGTGTCACGGAGGCTCTCCGCACTGCTAAAGCTAACTCTCTCTCCTCTGCTCTTATCCTTCTAGACCTATCCGCTACCTTTGATACTGTGAACCATCAGATCCTCCTCTCCACCCTCTCCGAGTTGGGCATCTCCGGCGCTGCTCACTCTTGGATTGCGTCCTACCTGACAGGTCGCTCCTACCAGGTGGTGTGGCGAGAATCTGTCTCCGCACCACGTGCTCTCACCACTGGTGTCCCCCAGGGCTCAGTTCTAGGCCCTCTCCTATTCTCTCTATACGCCAAGTCACTTGGCTCTGTCATATCCTCACATGGTCTCTCCTATCATTGCTACGCAGACGACACACAATTAATTTTCTGATAACCAAGTGGCGAATCGCATCTCTGCAGGTCTGGCAGACATATCAGTGTGGATGTCGGATCACCACCTCAAGCTGAACCTCGGCAAGACGGAGCTGCTCTTCCTCCCGGGGAAGGACTGCCCGCTCCATGATCTCGCCATCACGGTTGACAACTCCATTGTGTCCTCCTCCCAGAGTGCAAAGAACCTTGGCGTGACCCTGGACAACACCCTGTCGTTCTCCGCTAACATCAAAGCGGCGACCCGATCCTGCAGGTTCATGCTCTACAACATTTGCAGAGTACGACCCTACCTTACACAGAAAGCGGCACAGGTCCTAATCCAGGCACTTGTCATCTCCCGTCTGGATTACTGCAACTCGCTGTTGGCTGGGCTCCCTGCCTGTGCTATTAAACCCCTAAAACTTATCCAGAACACCGCAGCCCGTCTGGTGTTCGACCTTCCCAAGTTCTCTCATGTCACCCCGCTCCTCCGCACACTCCACTGGCTTCCAGTTGAGGCTCGCATCTACTACAAGACCATGGTGCTTCCCTACGGAGCTGTGAGGGGAACGGCACCTCATTACCTTCAGGCTCTGATCCTACACCCAAACGAGGGCACTACGTTCATCCACCTCTGGCCTGCTAGCTCCCCTACCTCTACGAAAGCACAGTTCCCGCTCAGCCCAGTCAAAGCTATTTGCTGCTCTGGCACCCCAATGGTGGAACAAGCTCCCCCACGACGCCAGGACAGCGGAGTCACTGACCACCTTCCGGAGACACTTGAAACCCTACCTCTTTAAGGAATACCTGGAATACCCCCTAAAAAGAAAAACAAAAGGTGGTTGTCCCACTGGCTATCATAAGTTGAATGCACCAATTTGTAAGTCGCTCTGGATAAGAGCATCTGCTAAATGATGTAAATGTAAATGTGTGTGTGTGTGTCTGTGTGCCAAGTGTACATTAGGTGTGTACTGTGTGTGGGTGCTTTGGGCAGGTAAACCCAATCATTCATGCTGTAAAAGCCTCTGTGTGTGTGTGTGTGTGCGCATTCTTGGCTTGCAGGCAAATAAAAGGTAGACATGATTACTAGGGCACAGTGGCATCTGTGGTATAAATGCATTGACATCTCCATTGACAGCCCTGCCCTGGGGGTCTAGGATTCATACAGTATTCACTTATTCAGACTGGAGCAAACGTCAATGTGACCTGTCCTAGAGGCAGAGAGGACCAAAGAGAGACAGTCAGAGACAGAGAAAGAGAACAAAAGACAGGAGCATAGAGAGATGACTGAAGTTAAGAGGGAAAGAGACTAAAATAGAGAGGGGGAAAGAAAAAGAGAGAGAGAGTGAGAGAGAGACAGAAACACAGAGAGATAGAGACAAAGAGAGAGAGAGACACAGAGAGAGAGAGAGAGAGAGAGAGAGAGAGAGAGAGAGAGAGAGAGAGAGAGAGAGAGAGAGAGAGAGAGAGAGAGAGAGAGAGAGAGAGAGACAGATACACAGAGAGATAGAGACAAAGAGACAAAGAGAGAAATAGAGAGGAGAGAGAAATAGAGAGGAGAGAGAGAGAGAGCACTCTCGACACACCCATCTGCTCGTGGTCTGTCTGCTGGCGACAGCAGTGGCGGGGGGAGGGGGTAATGGGGCAAAGGTTAAAGGTGGTAGACAGACGATTGATTTACTGAGGCAGCGTCCTAGTCTAGCTGTATGCAGATTCCTGGCTCACACAGAGTACAAAGCCATATACTTTAAATCAAATCAAACTTTATACCTTTTATCTTTGTGGATACCCATGTACTGTACTTCCAGCTCTCCCACTATCAGGTCCTGTACCAGGGGGTTTGTAGCTCTATTGAGATAAGACTGTACAAAAATTACCTTTATTTTATTTTTGACTGTACAGTATGTTTATCTGCAACCCTGAGGAAATCCAAAGTAAATATTGAATAATTTGTGTTTAGCCCTGCAGTCGAGGAGTACGTCAGTGAAGAGCTGTTAATGTGTGATGGAGGTAGTTGGTTATTCTTTGAGTGGTGGAGGAAAATACCCTCCTGTTGTTAATGTTTCTGTGCTACAAGAAAACTTATTTCAATACATTTTAGTAACCAAGTTTCAGGGATAAGTCATAAAAATATATTATATCTAAGAATGTCAAGTTCAAGAGAGAATTGCATCTCAATTCAAACATTCTCTTGATGCGTGAGAAGAACATTTGTTTTGAATCCCAGTTATCATTTTTAGATTGGATAGTTTCAAACAGTGTTATTTAACTTCTAACCAACACACAAACAGTGATGAAAGGATAACATGTACGCCCTGGAATGATTGTCTCTCTCAGTGTGTGCACATGTGTGTGTGTGTGTGTGCGTGTGCATGCGTGCGTGTGTGTGTACATTGCACTTTGGGGCTCTCACACAATATACTTTGTGAGATCATCCAAATATTTATTCTGATCCATCTTCACAGAGAGACGGAGAGAGAGAGAGAGAGAGAGAGAGAGAGAGAGAGATTTTTTTGGTGGTTGAATGCTGGGACCCTGTAGTACAGAAGACTGGAGCTATGTTGTCTTAACTCTGCCCAGAATAGCATTGAGAAAATTAAACCGGTGGTTTTGTTTTATTAGGAGGTCCTGTGTCATTGAAGTTCATTGGCTGAGGGCCTTTGGAAGAGAATGAGGAGGGGGCAGCGGTGGGGGGAGGGGTATGGGAAGAAGACAAGGAGTAGCAGAGAGGAGAAGGAGGGGCGGGGTGGGGGGAGGGGTATGGGAAGAAGACAAGAAAGAGGAGAAAGGAGGAGGGGAGAGTTATTTCTGTTCGAAAGTGTGGCGCTAACACGAGGGTCCTTGAAAGTGTACAATCAAATAAGAAAAGCAGCAGACTCCCTTGATGTATAGCTAGTTGATGTATAGCTAGTTGATGTATAGCTAGTTGATGTATAGCTAGTTGATCTATAGCTAGTTGATGTATAGCTAGTTGATGTATTGCTAGTTGATGTATAGCTACTAGATGTATAGCTAGTTGATGTATAGCTAGTTGATGTATTGCTAGTTGATGTATAGCTAGTTGATGTATTGCTAGTTGATCTATAGCTAGTTGATGTATTGCTAGTTGATGTATAGCTAGTTGATGTATTGCTAGTTGATGTATAGCTAGTTGATGTATTGCTAGTTGATCTATAGCTAGTTGATGTATTGCTAGTTGATGTATAGCTAGTTGATGTATAGCTAGTTGATGTATAGCTAGTTGATGTATAGCTAGTTGATGTATAGCATGACATTTTGTTTTGTGTGTGTGCATTTGCTTGATTTCAGCAGCAACCTTCCCACAGTATAATTGTGTTTAAACTCTAACATAGCCTAACTCCAAACATAACTCCAAACACATTTTCGCTAAGAGCAGCTGTTTAGCTGGTTAAATAAAGGTTAGCCATGTGTTGGCAAAAATGTATGTCCACGTCCAGAAAGCTTCTCAGCAGCCAGATTCTGGTTGCTGATTCGTGGCTGCTTTTTCAAAGCCTATGTCAGATACTCCAGTGAGTGTAATTGGCTCCAATGAGTGTCATTTGCTCAATATTATGAGTTGATTGACATCATTAAAAATAAGATATTGTCCTCTTTTATACTGTAGGTATTTCATTCAAAATTAATTTGTTCTATTGTTGCTAGCGATATTCATAAAAACATTGAAATAAAACAAATATTTCTTCCACTTGTCTTTTTTAAATATATTTTTGCGGACCCGCTACAGTACCACGGAAACCCGGTTGAACACCCCGATGTAGTTCCTTATGCAATTATAGGGGGTACATATCTACAGAGCATGCCTTTAACTGTAATATTCAAAGGTACTAATTCCTCTAGTCCAGTGGCGGCTCCTGAAAAAATTCTCAGGAGGGGCAATTTTTCTGATGATTTAGGTGACCTACACACATTTTAAAAAAGATATGTCCAGCAACAACATGAAGACAGGGGCAGCATATAAGTCAATACCAGAAGCATTTATTGACTGATCTGGGGAGATGGATTCCAGTTTCTGTGACAGATTATAAATAATCTCTGATGCCTTTGTTATATTAGCTTTTGGTTGAATGTACTGTCGTAGTAAATATATAATGTTATAGCTTGGTCTGACTAAAATCTTGTGCATGACCCATTTTGTGTTGGGCGTTTGTTTTCAATCAATGCTGTTCCTATCCTATAACAATGGACAAAAGAGTCCTATCTTGTCAGCCTTGTCAGCAGGTGGCCAAGGACAACACCCACGCCATAGGTCTCTCAGTTCTTCCAACTCACGAGTTCTTGCTCTGAGGACACACACACACACACACACACACACATCATCACTGATAACACACACACACACACACATCATCACTGTTAAACACACATACACACACACACAAAAATCCGCTCTCTTTATGCTGAACATTTGAAGACAGAGAACCCGACTCAGAGCCAATGCAACAGTGGAGGGGACCTCGCCCAACTCATCAGGACCAATCAGAAGATCAGAACTACTAGATTCAACCTACATCATTTATTGTATAAAATGTCTGCACACAATGTTTTCGGGGCTCTCTTCAGATAGCTCCCTAAGAGTTTGACAAACGAGTCCGTGCACGCGATTCCAGATATCTTTACCTCTGAATAAACTGCCTTTATTATACCATATCCACCCTGTCCAAAGTCTCTACTTGGTCTCAGTTCTCCAGTAAACTTGTGATTATCAACAGTACACAACGGTAACAAACAATTGGGGGAACTCACGGGCAGATAGTAAGGTCGCAGTGACACAGAAAGCAGTTCAATGTCGGGGGTACAGAGTCGCTCTCTTACCAGGATCGCGGTCCGCTCTGACCAGGGTGAAGCCGGCGGCTCCACTTCTCTGTCCGGGACTCTGTCATCCAGCCAAGTCTCCCAGCTGTATTGGATTCCGCTGCCAGCAGCGTTTTCATTATTTAGTCCGTTCGTAGCGGGTATGTACACGATCAACAAGATCAGTCCAAAACCCACCACTGGAAATCCATGGTTGGCAGAATGTTTGTAAACTAAGTCTACAAATTAAAAACATAAAATAACGCCACTAAGTGTACAAATTAAAAACATAAGATAACGCCACACTGCAGGTCGCAACAGAGACGCTGCTAGCCGCTATTTTCTTAGTTACGTTCATGGTTACGTCACGTATGACGAAAGCGCGTAAGTGCAAGCCCACAGACACCCATAGAGATTGTATTGAAAGCTTTGAAATTTGAAAAAAATAGATTTTACATGACAGGCTATGAGAGACTTCTGGGCGATTTTCAACCTGACTGAAATCGCCCCAAAAACGGGCGGGGCCATTTGAAGCACGACTTTAGCCTGATTTGACATTTAGTGGCAGTCAGATCAGATTAGAACACTGATAACTACTGTTGCCGTGATATAATTGATTAGAAAAAAAATCCCTTCCTTTTCCCGTTTGGCAGTGCGTCGCCCATATCGCCCTATTGAACAGGCCGTCCCTGCTCTAGTCTCAGACAAGGCCATATCACCACAGCAGTCAATGCCAAAGTAAGTGGTTTACCTAAGCTACATTTGAAGATGTGACGTCATCACTGAGTTCTTAAAGGGACAGGCTTTCTTACAAGACCTAAGCTACATTGGAGGATGGCTTTTCATAACCAGCGGGTCAGTCAACTCCATACAACTATCATATTAACGTGTTAGCATGGAAGAGACACTGACAAAAACAAGGTCAGGAGCTCTTTAACAGGGGCCTGGAGAGGACACAAAGAGGGGTCGGTGGTGATGATGTAAGAGGTTGTGCAAGAGGATGGAGAAAGAGGGTCATTAAGCTGTGGCAGAGTGTACAGGTCAGGGTGTGGGAACCAAATTGCTGTTAGCATCCACGTTCGCTATAGCATCACCAGCTGGGGTCCAATGACGAGTGGAGAGTCAATCTCTATTTTTTAAATAGTTTTGCTTTTTATCACACGCTATCCAACTATATCTGTCCTTGGTTGTGAGAGGGGTGGGAGGCAGATTCAGTTAAAGTGTGTGTGTGTGTGTGTGAGAGAGAGAGACAGACGTGCTGTGAGAGACTCATCTCTCTAGTTGAGCACTCGGTGAGGATTAGACAAACAGGCGTTGTATTGATCCACACACACACGCACGCATGCACACACACACACACACACACACACCTTGTGATGGGTCATCGCTTTATGGGGAAAAAACAGGGCTAGTCACTCAAAGCTGCATAATGTTTTTCATTGTGAGAAGTCTTTATTGACCAGAAAGTCTCCTCAATAACTTATAACAATGTTATACAATTATGTGCAATAGATTCTGTAGAAACATCTGATTAAAAAGCATTCATTTAATGAAGGTCAACATTTTCCTCACTCCATTGTTCCCATGGAAGGCCACTTCCCATGTAACATTAAATGAAACATAGGTGGATGTTCCTTTGTGAAAGTGTGTGTGTATACGTGTGTGTACCCTGTGTGTGTGTTCAACTGGTTATCGGTAGCCTGACCGCATAAAGCCCACCGTGACGCATTCAGCACAGCATCATCCAATCAATCAACTGCCCCCGCTCCATCCATCCCTCTATTCACCTACACCTCCCTTTCTCCATCCATCCCTCTCTCCATCCATCCCTACACCTCCCTTTCTCCATCCATCCCTCTATTCACCTACACCTCCCTCTCTCCATCCATTCCTCCCTCCATCCATCCCTACACCTCCCTCTCTCCATCCATCCCTCTCTCCCTCCCTCCATCCATCCCTACACTCCCTTTCTCCATCCATCCCTCTATTCACCTACACCTCCCTCTCTCCATCCATCCATCCATCCATCCATCCATCCATCCATCCATCCATCCATCCATCCATCCATCCATCATCCATCCATCCATCCCTACATTTCCCTCTCTCCATCCATCCATCCCTACACCTCCCTCTCTCCATCCATCCATCCATCCATCCATCCATCCATCCATCCATCCATCCATCCATCCATCCATCCATCCATCCATCCATCCATCCATCCATCCATCCATCCATCCATCATCCATCCATCCATCCATCCATCCCTACATTTCCCTCTCTCCATCCATCCATCCCTACACCTCCCTCTCTCCATCCATCCTCTCTACACCTCCCTCTCTCCATGCATCCCTCTATCTTAAGGCCTTTTTAAATGATTGGACTGTCAGAAGAGGAAGAATAGAAATAGAATAAGCAGACAGACAGGGATAGAGATAATTATGGCTATAGGCCAGTGGGGATCACAGGGGGCTGGTGACACCTTAGTTGGGGAGGACGGGCTCATTGTAATGGCTGTGTGAGAGTGTGGATCACAGTAGTATGCATATTGAGAAACACCCATGGTTTCTATGTGTTTGATACTATTCTATTCACTCCATTCCAGCCATTATTATGAGCCGTCCTCCCCTCAGCAGCCTCCTGTGGTGGGGATAGGCCTGGTTGTTAGTCCCGGCCAGATGGACAGTGTATTGGTTGTTGATAGGGGTCATTTGGCTCCGACGTGCATTATTTCTACAGCTATTAGGCAATCCGTCAAGCATCTAAACGTGGCTCCCACGGACAAGGGTGTTTCTGTGTGTGTGTCTTTCCCAGAAAGCGTTACAGGCCTTGCACCACATAACAAATCACTTAATATCTGATGCATCACATACACTTACCCTAGTAGTATTTAGGAGTTATAAATCATTACAGTAAGTTCAGGTCCTGATTGTGTGTGTGTGTGTCTGCATGTGTGTGTGCGTGTGTGCGCATGTGTGAGAGTGTGTAGTTATAGTGGGGGCCGCCAACCGAATGCCTTGTTATTACATCCTGACAGTTTTTAATGGAACAGCTGTGTGAGGTAAAAAGAGACCTCAGCTCCAAACAAGGCACAGTCTGCCTGACAACTGCACTCCCATAGGCCCACATTGTGCCTCCTTCAACCAATCACAGGAGCCCCACGTTGAGGTGGAAAGGGGGGAAATGAAAACCTAGTCAGACAATTGTTTGAAAAGTGCCAGCTACATAAAGAGGAGTTGGAGAGTACACTCTTCGAAAAAAAGGTGCTATCTAGAACCAAAAAGTGTTCTTCAGCTGTCCCCATAGGAGAACCCTTTGAAGAACCATTCTCTCTCATTCAGATTTGCATAGAAAGCCACTTTGGGTTTAGTAAATCTGTGCCTGCTCACTCTTCTCAAATTCCAGGGTTCTACCTAACCTGTTTATTTGACCTTTTAAAACAACAGAGTAGCTAAAGTGCAAACGGATCAGACACTAGCAGAAGTTTATCTAGTAAATATCTGTCTCCTCTTTCTCTTTCTCTCTCTCTCTCTCTCTCTCTCTCTCTCTCTCTCTCTCTCTCTCTCTCTCTCTCTCTCTCGCTCTCTTTCTCTCTCGCTCTCTTTCTCTCTCTCGCTCTCTTTCTCTCTCTCTCTCTCTCTCTCTCTCTCTCTCTCTCTCTCTTTCTCTCTTTCTCTCTCTTTCTCTTTCTTTCTCTCTCTCTCTCTCTCTCTCTCTCTCTCTCTCTTTCTTTCTTTCTTTCTTTCTTTCTTTCTTTCTTTCTTTCTTTCTTTCTCTCTTTCTTTCTTTCTTTCTTTCTTTCTTTCTTTCTTTCTTTCTTTCTTTCTTTCTCTCTCTCTCTCTCTCTCTCTCTCTCTCTCTCTCTTCTCTCTCTCTCTTCTCTCTCTCTCTCTCTCTCTCTCTCTCTCTCTCTCTCTCTCTCTCTCTCTCTCTCTCTCTCTCTCTCTCTCTCTCTCTCTCTCTCTCTCTCTCTCTCTCTCTCTCTCTCTCTCTCTCTTGAATTGAATTGAATTGATGGGAGTCTCAACCAGAGGCTTGTGGTGTCTCTGTTCTGATCTTATATGTCTTCAGCTTTGTGTATCTGCCTGGCAGGCTGGGACATGGCCCACTGAAACCTTTTGGCCAATGCTAACTAGCGTTAGCGCAATGACTGGAAGTCTATGGGTATCTGCTAGCATGCTAGTATCCCTTTAACTGGGATTTCAAGCTCTCCTCTCATGGGGATTATTGATGTTTGTTTTACAGTAGCAGTGACGTCTGTGAGGTTGGAGATATGTGAAAGTAATTTTGAGAGTGTGTGTGTGTAATTGAATGATTGTGTGGGTGGGCTGTGCACAGATACATCCTCTAGTTAACAATAAAACCACCCAACGGAACGTTTTTGAGAAAGTTCAGCGCAACACAGTTCATCCTCACCTGAGGTCACACATCCTGGCATTGCAACAAAGCCTTGAAGAGAGAGAGAGAGAGAGAGAGAGAGAGAGAGAGAGAGAGAGAGAGAGAGAGAGAGAGAGAGAGAGAACCATCACATTCACTGTAAGCATATAAACCAGCTGGCTAGGCAGCTTTATAATATAATAATAATAATAACGTGGTAACCAATGCAGGCTGTAACCAGCCCAAAAAGATCACTTAGCAGTCATTCTCATCCAGAATGGATACATTCAGTATGTGGTCTGTATTGAAATTATCTCTGCTTTATTGAATATGTCTGCTGTGGTAAAGTACAAGATGGCTTTATCCAAAATAATGATACTATTCAAAATGACAAAGGGGCTGAGTTTGAGTTAGCCGAGTCTTTCCCCGCTGACACTAATCGACATGTCCAGTACTTTGACATTTGAAAGTACAGAATCTCCAGGCGTGGGCATAAGTCACATAATCGCCTAGGGCCCCTGGCCCCTTTAGGAACTCAGTCGGGGTCACAACTTACTGTTGAGCATCAGAATAGTAGAATACAGAAGGTGACATTTTGAAATGTGGTCGTGCATCAGCAGTTTTTCTCTTGTTATGTAAGTCACTAAATTATCTCCACCCCATGGCAAAATGTGTACAATTGCAGGAAATTAGCTGTAAAAGTGCAAATGTTTCTCTCTGCCGCATGGCAAAACGAGTAGAATTGCAGGAAATTAACTTTTAAACTTAAAATGTTTCTTGCCGCCATCAAGAGGGAGCCACTAAAGTGTTTTGCCTGTGAGGAGGGGGGGCCCACCAACCACATCTCGCCTAGGGCCCTGTCTCCAGTGATGCACAACCCCTCACTAAAGTAAACTTTATCCCTCACATAAATACTGGATTGACCAGAGTACATAATTTCCTGTAGATATACACTGCTAAAGCAATGAAATATGCTCCATTGGAAAAGGGCAATGTTGAGTGTCCCTGGTACAGATTCACCCAGATACACACATTATCCTACACACATGCACATACTAACCAGGGAATATTATAGCCCAAGTACACACATTAGCAGGGGTTATATCAATGTAAATATTCACCAATGTACAGACTATACATGGATTATTTTTCAAACCTAGTTTAATATGGAACAGAGACAGAGACACAGGGTCCTTTATGATGATGGGGGTTATTCCTCTGTAGACTATTCCAATCTTTATCACCTGTTGGGACAGCGATAACCGACACAGACAGATAATGTTCAACACAAATCGAATCACTGGGTGTGGAACCTGACCAGACGTGCAGTCGTGCACACACACACATATTATGCAAACATACACACACACACACACACACACACACACACACACACACACACACACACACACACACACACACACACACACACACACACACACACACACACACACACACACACACACCTTCTGTGACTACACTACCCCTCTTGTATCACCACAATCACAGAAGCCTTTTCCATTTTGCTACATCCTGGAAACCTGCTTCCATGTTTAGATTTGATTGGGATCATTCTCCTCCTTATAAAGACTAGTGTGAGGGTAAGGATTTGGGGATAGGGGTCAGGGGTCAAATCTTACCAATGTCACACAACCCAAATTAGACTCATGATGTCATGTGTCCAATGTGCAGCGGTAGGACGGAGTCAGGCGCAGGACACAGAACTGAGTAAACGACGTACTTAAACAGAGGGTAAAATAGGGAAATAATAATAATGCAATGGGAACCAGGTGTGTACAATCAAGACAAAACAAATGGAAAAAGAAACGTAGATCGGTGGCAGCTAGAAAGCCGGTGACGACGACCGCCGATAGCTGCCCACACAAGGAGAGGCACCAACTTCGGCGGAAGTCGTGACACATGATCAAGTTCACCTTGACAACATGTACCCCCCAAGTGAAAACAAATCAGAATTTACCAATGCAAAGGCCGCCATTTTAGTTTTTGCCCCTTATCACATCAACTTAATCAGAAATCAGCTTTAGAGATGATTTGTTTTCGATAGGAGAACACTTATAGAAAACGGCCCCTCTCTGTGTCCATCCCCCAGACAATCTATTTAAAAATGGCTCATCTGAAAAGAAGCAAAGTCCATAATCGGACACTGGGGATGAACAAAGTCTGCTGCTAAATCTGCATCTGCCAGGCCCTATGTAGGGTGGCCTGTCTGTCTGTCTGTTTGGGTGAATATAATCTAGGTGGTAATTTCCATAATGCATGGTAGTGAGCATGGGAGTAGCAGACATGGTAATCCGGGGCTGGGGGTGGGATTAGGTGGGATTGTCTGGGACTAGGAGCTGGCAGTACAGTGGAGTGGAGGGCAGTGGAGCCAGATTGACATCTTTTCTACCCTGGGTTGAAAGACTCCCAGTGGGTATATTGATTGGGCTGCTATTGGCTGGAGTGGGTAACCGCCCCTCACCTCTCTGTCCTCACTGTACCCGTACCGACACTGTATAGACATACACATTGAGGCGTTTCACACAAGCCAGCAAAGACACAGCCTGTTTACGAGCAGCCTTGTGTTACTTTGCCAAGACCACAGAATAACACTCACTAAACTTCCATTTCCTTCATACAGTATGTGTAGGGGATGGTGGAGTAGTATGGTAAGATGAAAGCAGTCATTAACTGCAGACGTCTCCGTCAGTGTTTAGTTCCATATTACTGTAGCATACACTTTCATTAGCCATGTGATCTCTGTGCAGTTGACGTTCCGTGTCCCCTGCAGAAACGTGCCTGTCCGTTGATGTGGTCTCCCCTCCTACGTAGGCAGCGTCCCCCCTTAACTACCTGCTTTTCTCTTTCAACGTCAACACCTTCTATAGGAGGGCTTTCAAACAGAACACAATGAGACATTGATAAAACCTTGAAAAAAGAAATGTGCATGGCTTTGTGTGTGTGTGTGTGTGTGTGCACGTCTGTGTGTCTACGTCTGCTTCTGTGTAACACACACACACCTTCTCACACCCTCTCCCCTTCCTCACCCTCTTGTCATTACCGTTCCCAGCATTATGTTCCTTATCTCTCAGAACAGTCCTCCATGGTAACAGAAGATGAGTGGTTGAGTGTAAATGATGGTGGTGTAAACGCTGTATAATTTAGCCGCCTGTTTAAAGGCCTAGTGGTCAACAACATTTTCAGGGCCAGACACTATAATGTCCCACTCAAATGGCCACCTATTCCCTATTAGGTGCACTACTTTGAACAGGGCCCATAGTGCACTATATAGGTAATAGGAAGCCATTTGGGACAGAACCTATAGTCTGTAGGCTACATCAGCCTCGTACACCAGGGGAAAACATTAAAGACCAATGGCTTTCTCCAGAATTAACCAGTAAAACTCTACCCTGTTGCAGATAATGAGCATTGTGTGTGTGTGTGTGTGTGTGTGTGTGTGTTTCTCCTCAGGGAAAGAGGCATTCTATTTGTCTCATAAAGTCTCTACAGATTATAACCAATTACCACTGACTTCCAAAACCATCAAGGCCCCCATACTGAATGATCACTTCTTCAAAGAACTGTAGCTAAAGCCTTATTAAAGCTTTGGGGTACTTACAATGCTGGTTGAATTTATGATAATCACAATTGAAAGCATATACATTCACACTTGACTTATAGGTTATTCAACAGCTTTGCAGAACAGTACATTCATTAAAGCTACAGTCTGGGTATCAGTTCAAAGGTCATTTCAATACTTTATTATATACCCACTGATATTTGGGCGTCCATCTTTTATTTTTAATGCCAGATTGTAGCTTTAATACATTTTATTAATGCTACAATTAATGCTAACATGGGCTCAGATAGCCATATCTCTAGCTAGCTACCACCTGGTGCCAAAACAGACCTTTCCTACTGGAACAAATTCAATGAACTCACAGATGGCAGGATAGGCTGCAGCACTTTATTAGTTAAATTGAACACTCTAGTGTGTTTTGACAGATTTTAAAGTCAATGTCAATATGTCTAAATGGAACATATTGACCAGCAACCAATTCTAGTCCATTGCCTTATAGTGACGCAGCCAGTGCTTGACTTGAACTGAAATAGGTGCAGTACTTATTTTGGGTGCCGGTACCGTTTTTATTTAGGTGCAGAAGCTCCTCAATAGTTTTTAGCAAATATTTTATAAGAGGTGCAGGAGCTAAAGCAGTAGAAAATGTGAAGTGCCATTACTCAGCTCTGGTGAGCTCCTGCCCAAGTCAAGCACTGGACGCAACCACTCTCTAGGTCCTAATACGTCCAACACACAAACATGCGTAGACAGGTGCACACAAGCACAACACACAAAGACATATTACACACACAAAGAAAAAGAAGAGTGCGCATGCATGCAAGCACAAACACACAGTGGGAGGTGTTCGCCACATTGTCCAACCCAAACAGCCATGCAACAGTCCAGAAACAAGAATATACACATACAAACACCTTTATGTATGTGTAAACGGGCTGTGTGCATAGTGGGTATTCCTGCCTGCCTCACTGTGGAGATCACCATGACCAATGAGACTAAGGCACAGGTTAGCTTGTGTGTGGTGAGAGAGAGACGGTTACTGTGTGGCATCGAATGGCATCCTATTCCCTATATAGTGCACTACTTTTGACCAGAGCCCTTGTCAAAAGTAATGCACAAAACAGGCAATAGGGGGCCATTCGGGACGCAGCCCATCTCTGATACAGAGTTCAATGCTGCAATACGTAACTGTCACGATCGTTTACGGACGAGACGGACCAAGGCGCAGCGTGATATGCATTCATATTTATTTACGTACTGAACACACGACAAAACAACAAACGACACGTGAAGTCCAAGGTAGAC
>NC_059195.1:1720497-1770497 GCF_020615455.1 Coregonus clupeaformis
ACTGTTTCCCCCATCGAGGTAAACAGAGAGGAATGTGTGAATAATCTTATTTGGAGGAAAGGGTAACTACATCATTATACAGTATCTAGGCTGATGTGTGTGTGTGTGTGTGTGTGTGTGTGTGTGTGTGTGTGTGTGTGTGTGTGTGTGTGTGTGTGTGTGTGTGTGTGTGTGTGTGTGTGTGTGTGTGTGTGTGTGTGTGTGTGTGTGTGTGTGTGTGTGTGTGTGTGTGTGTGTGTGTGTGTGTGTGTGTGCGTGTGTGTGTTGGAGGGGGTGTATTGGTATTTGAGTGTGCGTTTGCATGAGAGAGCAGGAGAGAGGAGTGTTATTCACGTCTGTGTTACGGTCTATAACGCTTGAATGTGTATTGTTGTGTTTAAGTGTGTGTGCCTATATTTGCACATAACCTAACGTTGGTTAGGTTATGTAGGCCTATCTCCGAGTGTGTGATGTGTGAGTGTGCATCTATGTGAGAAGGAACATTCTCTACTACTTGGGGCACAATTCAATCAAACATACATAGCATCGTTTGTGCAGTATCACATGAAGACAGAAGCTTTTCTCAGCTGTGGGCAGAATGTTTTAGGTTACTGTTGGATTACCAGGTAGACTCCCCTGACAGGCAGATACCTTCCAGTGTTCAGAATCAGATGCAGGCCTAGATCTATGCAGTAGGCAGCAGTAGTTTGTTAACAAAGGGGTGGGTGGGTGTGATTCAATCCAGATGATGGAGATTCGAGCTCCACTATCGGCCACCAGCACCACCACCAACGGTTCTCCACAAGTTTCACACCGGCTCCCTGCTCCGGCCACCATACTCACTGGCCTAGCTAATGTGGTGGCAGCTCCACCTTTAACTCAACCAGAAGGGATGGGTGGCTTGTCACTCTCCTCCGTGCAAGGAAGTCCCAGCGCAGCTCAAACAGCAGGAGTTCCACAGAGCCCAACAAAGCAGCTCCCTTTGAACACGGGACTTGGCATCAACTACGCACCACTCACAACACAGCAACTAACGTCATTCGTGCAACCTATGGGAGCGCTCTCCACCCGGATGCAGGTCCTGCAGACGATTGCTGTTCCACGGATCGGGAGCACCTTCTACAGGATGCAGTCTCTACATTTGGTGACCGTACCGCCCCTTGGGGGTGCCTCCGGTAGCAGAACGTCTCCTGTGGCAACTGTGCCTCCATCCAACAGCACTGTGAACATGACACCTGCTCAACCTATCAGGACGGTGATGTCGGCAAAGACTATCCGCATGCCCATTGTTTTATCCAATCCTCGGCAGCAGCAGATACTGGGCCTAGGCAAACGCCCTTTGCAGCCTTTACAGGTGCCTGCATCAGCAGTGCAAACAGCCAGCCCCACCACCAATATACTAGTGAGTCCTGATTGTGCTGTTTTAAACACTGTTAGAGGCCCTACCGCCAACACAGGCCTGCCAGAGATGGCTAACGAGCCTTTGGCTACGTTGATCCACTGGGAGAGTGCTGCCCCTGCCTCCTGTAAATACTGACAATCCCTCAATGCCTACTCAGGCTGACAGAAGTGGACCTATCGACTGAAAGACTGAGACTGAAATCTAGTACCATTGTCTGTGATGTGGCCCCGTGTAGCTCAGTTGGTAGAGCATGGCGCTTGCAACGCCAGGGTTGTGGGTTCGTTTCCCACGGGGGGCCAGTATGAAAAAATGTATGCACTCACTAACTGTAAGTCGCTCTGAATAAGAGCGTCTGCTAAATGACTAAAATGTAAAATGTAATGTAAATGTGTTTTTGATGTTTGTGTGATTGTGTATATCTGCATGAGGGGGCAATGTAGTTCCCACTGCTATGTGATAGGCTACGTGTAGTCTTGTGAGGGGGCTGTGTATTTATTTACCAGTTTCTATGAGATTGTGTGAGTGTATCTTTGTGAGGGGGAAGCATATTTACCACTGTGTGTTCATGTGTGTGCGTGTGTGTGTATATCTTTGTGAGGGGGCAGTGTAAATGATTGAAGTCGCCGTGACTAATTCACAGGCTGTGACTAATTCAACGCCGCTCCCCGCTTTTCCCCCGCATCTCGTGAGGCCGGCAAAGCCTGACGCTCCGAGCTGTATGAAAAACACTCCCTCTCTCTGCATCAGCAACCCACACAGCCAGGCTCCTTGCAGATTCCAAGATAACGGAATGTTTCCCTTCACCTGTGTGAGTGACGCAAAGCATTACTATTCCTTCTCCTCTCCCACTTCAGAACGCCAGTAAAGAATATATCCCTCATCCTCAATAAACTCCAGGGAAAAAGAAAACCAGAAAGGAAAACATGGAGAAAGAAAAAAAACTGATTCATGACAGGAGACCGATTGGCCGTCAACATGAAAGACACGTCTGTCTTCCTGGTTTTCTGGCCTCTTTATTGGCCGGTGCTCATTCTGCACGGATCCACAAATCATATCCTCCCTCACGGTGCATGTAGATAGCAGAACTGGCAGTGATAGCATGTGGAATCTTCCATCTTTGTCTTGGTAGATCGGGTAAACAGTTCCCCTCATTACACCGTCGATCTCTCCGCTGTTAAAACACCACCTGGATTGATGTGTAGTTAACACAGTCCCACTGGTATCCCCCACGTTTCCCAGGCAGCTGTTATAACAGAAAACAGAGCGAGTGGAAACTGATCAGGAGATAGATGAGAATGATATGCATGTCTGGGATTCAGTCAAGGTGACAGACATTGTACACTCTCCCATTCTCTCTCTCTCTCTCTCTCTCTCTCTCTCTCTCTCTCTCTCTCTCTCTCTCTCTCTCTCTCTCTCTCTCTCTCTTTCTCTCACTGTGTACACACACACGCATTCTTTCTTTCTTTCTTTCTTTCTCTCATCCTGTTCTTAAATTACAGTATGTTGTGCCATAATAATCTAACTGTTCAATCTCCTGAATGGTTATGTTGAAGATAATGTTTTTTTTTTTTTTTGGTACTTTTTAATTATATTTGAAGTACATTGTTCTGACCTCATTTTGGACAGGAGATACATGCTAACTCTGAATATTAGGTCATTTTGTGGACAAGGTAGCTTTCCATTCTCAGCCAACTGTTGTGTATGTGTGTGTGGGGGGGTGGGGGTGGGGGGTGTCCTGTAGCCTAGCAGCACGGTAGCTCCAAGGTCACTCACATGACCCATGCAAAGCATCATGTGGCCTGCTGGAGAGGTGCTAATGAACCTGTGAGCCATACCAGCTCCAAAGTGAAGTTCCCCCTAGGTACAGATCTAGGATCAGCTTCCCCTCCCCCAATCCTAACCATAACCATTAGTGGGGGAAATGCAAAACTGACTCAAGATCAGCCATATCAGGGGTTTAATCCAAGCCCCCGTATCAGCAGCACAGACACTGCTCTGCTCTACACCTACTGGGACAGGGAAGCCACCACTGGTGTTAAGCTACTGTCTGGGGAGAGAGAGCGGAGAAAGAGAGGATGGTAGAGGAAGGGGGAGGACTGGGATGAGGAGGCTAGTGATAGAGTTACTGTCTGGGGAGTGAGAGAGAAGGGGATAGAAAGACAGAGAAAAGAGGGGTAGAGGAAGGGGGAGGACTGGGATGAGGAAGTAGAAATAAAAACGGGTACCAGGCTGCTATCACTGTAGTGAGACAGAGAGAAAGGAAATGTATCAAATGAGTGAAAAGCGAAAGGGAGGGCTGGAGAGATGGGGAAATGGAGAGAAACAGCTAAGGAGAGAGGTTGAGGCACAAATAGTGTGTGAGAGAGGGGGACGTAAAGATAGAGTAAAGGAGAGAGGGAGAGAAGGATGCTAATACCCAAGGATTAGTTCCACACGTTCTTGGCATTTGTCTGCGCGGCGGTGACCGAGCTTGGCACGGAGACAAAATGTGCATTTGCTGATTAGTTTGGACTCTTCCAGTCATGTTTGGGAAACTTCCTGTGTGTCTCCTCACTCCCTTTATCCCTCTGGACCCGTTCCCTAAGGGGTGGGAGGATTACCCCCATGAAGAGCTGCTACCCTCCCTCTCTCCCTACCCAAGGAGCTTCACAAGGCGAACAGAACACCTTGGGGAAAAGTAGGTTAGCCATGAATCTACCCTCCATGGGGCACAAACACACACAATCCTTGCAGAGAAGAAGTGGAGTGGGTAATCTTTAAGCTTTGAGTCAGAAAAACAGGCCCATGGAAATTATGGTTGGTTATAGACAAATTAATAAACTGGGTGGTTCGAGCTCTGAATGCTGATTGGCTGACAGCTGTGGTATATCAGACCGTATACCATGGGTATGACAAAACATTTATTTTTACTGCTCTAATTATGTTGGTAACCAGTTTATAATAGCAATAAGGCACCTCAGGGGTTTGTGGTTTATTTACATTTACATTTACGTCATTTAGCAGACGCTCTTATCCAGAGCGACTTACAAATTGGTGCATTCACCCTATAGCCAGTGGGATAACCACTTTACCATTTATTTATTTATTTAATAAAAAAAAGGGGGGGTGGGGGGTAGAAGGATTACTTTATCCTATCCCAGGTATTCCTTAAAGAGGTGGGGTTTCAAATGTCTCCGGAAGGTGGTGAGTGACTCCGCTGTCCTGGCGTCGTGAGGGAGCTTGTTCCACCATTGGGGTGCCAGAGCAGCGAACAGTTTTGACTGGGCTGAGCGGGAACTATGCTTCCGCAGAGGAAGGGGAGCCAGCAGGCCAGAGGTGGATGAACGCAATGCCCTCGTTTGGGTGTAGGGACTGATCAGAGCCTGAAGGTACGGAGGTGCCGTTCCCCTCACAGCTCCATAGGCAAGCACCATGGTCTTGTAACAGATGCGAGCTTCAACTGGAAGCCAGTGGAGTGTGCGGAGGAGCGGGGTGACATGAGAGAACTTGGGAAGGTCGAACACCAGACGGGCTGCGGTGTTCTGGATAAGTTGTAGGGGTTTAATGGCACAGGCAGGGAGCCCAGCCAACAGCGAGTTGCAGTAATCCAGACGGGAGATGACAAGTGCCTGGATTAGGACCTGTGCCGCTTCCTGTGTAAGGCAGGGTCGTACTCTCCGAATGTTGTAGAGCATGAACCTGCAGGATCGGGTCACCGCCTTGATGTTAGCGGAGAACGACAGGGTGTTGTCCAGGGTCACGCCAAGGCTCTTCGCACTCTGGGAGGAGGACACAACGGAGTTGTCAACCGTGATGGCGAGATCATGGAACGGGCAGTCCTTCCCCGGGAGGAAGAGCAGCTCCGTCTTGCCAAGGTTCAGCTTGAGGTGGTGATCCGTCATCCATACTGATATGTCTGCCAGACATGCAGAGATGCGATTCGCCACCTGGTTATCAGAAGGGGGAAAGGAGAAGATTAGTTGTGTATCGTCAGCGTAGCAATGATAGGAGAGGCCATGTGAGGATATGACAGAGCCAAGTGACTTGGTGTATAGCGAGAATAGGAGAGGGCCTAGAACTGAGCCCTGGGGGACACCAGTGGTGAGAGCACGTGGTGCGGAGACAGCTTCTCGCCACGCCACTTGGTAGGAGCGACCGGTCAGGTTGGACACAATCCAAGAGTGAGCCGCGCCGGAGATGCCCAGCTTGGAGAGGGTGGAGAGGAGGATCTGATGGTTCACAGTATCAAAGGCAGCAGACAGGTCTAGAAGGACAAGAGCAGAGGAGAGAGAGTTAGCTTTAGCAGTGCGGAGAGCCTCCGTGACACAGAGAAGAGCAGTCTCAGTTGAATGACCAGTCCTGAAACCTGACTGGTTTGGGTCAAGAAGGTCATTCTGAGAGAGATAGCAAGAGAGTTGGCTAAAGACGGCACGCTCAATAGTTTTGGAAAGAAAAGAAAGAAGGGATACTGGTCTGTAGTTGTTGACATCAGGGGGATCAAGTGTTGGTTTTTTGAGAAGGGGTCCAACTCTCGCTGTCTTGAAGACGGAAGGGACATAGCCAGCGGTCAAGGATGAGTTGATCAGCGAGGTGAGGTAGGGGAGAAGGTCACCGGAGATGGTCTGGAGAAGAGAGGAGGGGATGGGGTCAAGCGGGCAGGTTGTTGGGCGGCCTGCAGTCACAAGTCGCAAGATTTCATCTGGAGAGAGAGGGGAGAAAGAAGTCAAAGCATAGGGTAGGGCAGTGTGAGCAGGACCAGCAGTGTCATTAGACTTAACAAACGAGGATCGGATGTCGTCAACCTTCTTTTCAAAGTGGTTGACGAAGTCATCCACAGAGAGGGAGGAGGGGGGAGGGGGGGGGAGGAGGATTCAGCAGAGAGGAGAATGTGGCAAAGAGCTTCCTAGGGCTAGAGGCAGATGCTTGGAATTTAGAGTGGTAGAAAGTGGCCTTAGCAGCAGAAACAGATGAAGAGAATGTAGAGAGGAGGGAGTGAAAAGATGCCAGGTCCAAAGGGAGTCTAGTTTTCTTCCATTTCCGCTCAGCTGCCCGGAGCTCTGTTCTGTGAGCTCGCAATGAGTCATCAAGCCACGGAGCTGGAGGGGAGGACCGAGCCGGCCGGGAGGATAGGGGACACAGAGAGTCAAAGGATGCAGAAAGGGAGGAGAGGAGGGTTGAGGAGGCAGAATCAGGAGATTGGAGGGAGAAGGATTGAGCAGAGGGAAGAGATGATAGGATGGAAGAGGAGAGAGTAGTGGGAGAGAGAGAGCGAAGGTTGCGGCGGCGCATTACCATCTGTGTAGGGGCAGAGTGAGTAGTGTTGGAAGAGAGCGAGAGAGAAAAGGATACAAAGTAGTGGTCGGAGACATGGAGGGGAGTTGCAGTGAGATTAGTAGAAGAGCAGCATCTAGTAAAGATGAGGTCAAGCGTATTGCCTGCCTTGTGAGCAGGGGGGGACGGTGAGAGGGTGAGGTCAAAAGAGGAGAGGAGTGGAAAGAAGGAGGCAGAGAGAAATGAGTCAAATGTAGACGTAGGGAGGTTGAAATCCCCCAAAACTGTGAGGGGTGAGCCATCCCCAGGAAAGGAACTTATCAAGGCGTCAAGCTCATTGATGAACTCTCCAAGGAAACCTGGAGGGCGATAGATGACAAGGATATTAAGCTTAAATGGGCTAGTGACTGTGACAGCATGGAATTCAAATGAGGAGATAGACAGATGGGTTAGGGGAAAAATTGAGAATGTCCACTTGGGAGAGATGAGGATTCCTGTGCCACCACCCCTCTGACCAGATGCTCTCGGGGTATGCGAGAACACATGGTCAGACGAGGAGAGAGCAGTAGGAGTAGCAGTGTTTTCAGTGGTAATCCATGTTTCCGTCAGCGCCAGGAAGTCGAGGGACTGGAGGGTAGCATAGGCTGGGATGAAGTCAGCCTTGTTGGCAGCAGAACGGCAGTTCCAGAGGCTGCCTGAGACCTGGAACTCCAGGTGTGTGGTGCGTGCAGGGACCACCAGGTTAGAGAGGCAGCAGCCACGCGGTGTGAGGCGTTTGTGTAGCCTGTGCGGAGAGGAGAGAACAGGGATAGGCAGAGGCATAGTTGACAGGCTGTAGCAAATGGCTACAATAATGCAGAGGAGATCGGAATGAAATGAACTAAACATCTGGGAAAGGAGAGAGCAGGGCCTCCCTTACCACATCTCCCAAATATATCTCTCCCAACTTCCAGCTCAAAAACTATGATTGTTTCACTGAAGCACCCGAATAAAACTCTCCCAACTTTCACTTTAGAAATTAGAATAGTTGCAAACTATAGCGGTTCAATGTTTCAAGGAATAGCTAACTAGCATGCTAGCTTCCAATGACACACGGTTTAGCACCAATACTTGGTTACAACAAACTACCAATAGTGTGTTAACACTCTAAACAGATAATTCGTGTCCGTGTCTAGTTCCTTTCATAACACAGCAATAATTAAACGTTGGCTAGCTAGCACAAAGATATAGTACTGCTAGCTGGTAGTGTTGGCTAGCTAGCAATGGCTGCTGTGTTGACTTTGTTTGAAAAACGGCGTCGCTGCGAATGAATGTAGCTGGCTAAAATTAAATTGTATTTAGTTGCTATAGTACTGCTAGCTGGTAGCATTGGCTAGCTAGCAATGGCTGCGGTGATGACTTTGTTTGAAAAACGGCGTCGCTGCGAACGAATGTAGCTGGCTAAAAGGATATTGTATTTAGTTACTACAGTACTGCTAGCTAGTAGCTGGTAGTGTTGGCTAGCTAGCAATGGCTGTGGTGTTGACTTTGTTTGAAAAACGGCGTCACTGCGAACGAATGTAGCTGGCTAGCTAACCTCGATAGTTACTCTATACTACACCTTTATCTTTGATACAAATACAACTATGTAGCTAGCCAACATTACACTAATCAAATCGTTCCATTGTAATGTAATGTGTCATATTACCTGCGGAGCGAAGTACAGCATGACTACTCACCTCGCCACATACCACGGCTAAGGGCTGTATACAGGCACTCCGCGTTGCATCGTGCATAAGAACAGCCCTTAGCGGTGGTATATTGGCCATATACCACACCCCTCGTGCCTTATTGCTTAAGTATACCATAACATATATGCTAAAATATGCTCATGCATTGAGCAATTTTATACATCCTTAAAGTGTTTGCGCTGGTGTAAATTTAGCACTTGGCCATTTCAAAAGGGATCCCACCCAACATAAAAGGTTGAACAAGAAGGTAAAGAAGGGAGAACAAATAAAACAACATTGCAGATTAGCTTTCTCTTTTTAAATGTCCATTTCTCTAACTTTCCCAAGGTGCAAACCTTCCACTGGAGAAAACATTCAGTAAAATAGCTCCATAGAATCCTTAACAAAAATGAAAAAATATGTTTCTACTTAAGACTTTTGAATCCAATCAGACTTTATTGACACTAAAGGATGCCAACTCTGTACATTTCTATATGGAAACGTTACGGTCCGACACCTGTGCAGCGTTTTGCAGACATAGCTCTGCATGCGTGCTCTTTAGACTGTAGCAGGTCTAAGGTCGCTGATAAGAGGGAACACAAGTGCCAAGTCTCATTAAAGATACGCTGGATTATTTCAGGATTACACCATACACTGATACATTTATAATTTTTGTTCACCAGGGACTACTTATTAGAGGGGTTTTCCGTTTTTTTCCTCATGAAGTCTGCTCTAAGGGCAGCTCTGTAATATTTTGATTGGGTTAGCTAATGAAATATGGGCGGTAATGAAATGGGAAATAAAAATGATAACGAACATGGTTTGACAGATAGTAAATAAGATAATATCCACCCAACTCAAAGTTCCAACTGTGGCATGTTAGATCCACTTGCTTCCAATAGATTGGAATCTAAACCTATGTTTTAATGCTAATGATGTAACATAGATTTTCATCCAAACCTACACTATGTATCAATGTTTCTGCTTCCGCGTAGGTCGTCATCCAAATCCACATGTCAATGCTAAAACTGTAGAATGGATAGTCATGCAAGAGAAATGCAATTGGCATTGTTCAAATGAAGAACAATGCCCAAATAAGCTATGGAAATAGAAAATTGAGTTAGAAGACTGAGGGATTCACTAGTTTGGAGCTACAGTATATTAACGTGCATGAGTGGTAGCCTTGTCATGCACATGTTTGCTTGAACAATATCTTTGAGATGACTTATTTTCGTTTGTTATGCATTTGCAAGATTTATGTGTGTTTAGTGTTATTTATGTGTCCACAAATCAGCTGCAATGTAATCTTGGAAGAGAAAGCAGTTTTCCAAGGGCTTAACTTCCTGCTCTGTTTATGACGGAGTCACTTCAGTGCCAGGCATGGGGGGGGGGGGGGGATTTGAAATACTGACACTTATATAAAAGACAAAATAGAGGAAAATTTCTGACGTTGATGTGAGCCCTTTTCCTTGTCCAAAGCAGCAGGGGAAAAGGTTGGAAATAGAATGGAATTGTACATTGCGTAACACTAAGAGAAAATCTAGGTCTTTCTGGAAAATAAACTTTTCGAGTTTCTGACCCCAATAGCTGCTACGGTAACATAGTCACATCGTAGGAATTGTGCTAAATCGATGTTACCCGGAGACAGCCTTGAATGTAAAGTGTTGGAATACACAACAGAACAGTGACCTTTCAAAGGGAGTAGAGAGACAGCAGGGCTGAATAGACATGGTTCCCTCACTAATTCTCTCTACTTTTGCATATTTGTGATACTGAATGTTATCAGATCTTCAACCAAAACCTAATATTAGATACAGGGAACATAAGTGAACAAATAACACAACAATTACATACTTATTTCATTTATTTCATAAACAAAGTTATGCAACACCCAATTCCCCTATGTGAAAAAGTAATTGCCCCCTTACACTCAATAACTCGTTGTGTCACCTTTAGCTGCAATGACTCCAACCAAATGCTTCCTGTAGTTGTTGATCAGTCTCTCACGTCGCTGTGGAGGAATTTTGGCCCACTCTTCCATGCAGAACTGCTTTAACTCAGTGACGTGTGGGTTTTCAAGCATGAACTGCTCGTTTCAAGTCCTGCCACAACATCTCAATTGGGATTTGGTCTGGACTTTGACTAGGCCATTCCAAAACTTCCAATTTGTTGCTTTTTAGCAATTTTCATGTAGACTTGATTGTGTGTTTTGGATCATTGTCTTGCTGCATGACCCAGCTGCGCTTCAGCTTCAGCTCACAGACGGATGGTCTGACATTCTCCTGTAGAATTATCTGATACAGAGCAGAATTCATGGTTCCTTCTATTAAGGCAAGTCGTCCAGGTCCTGAGGCAGCAAAGCATCCCCAAACCATCACACCACCACCACCATGCTTGACCTTTGGTATGATGTTCTTACTGTGGAATGCAGAGTTTGGTTTTCGCCAGGCATTACTGGAACCATGTCGTCCAAAAAGTTATACTTTTGAATCATCTGTCCATAGAACGTTCTTCCAAGAGTCTTGATGATCATCAAGGTGCTTTTTGACAAACTTGAGTCAACTTTTTGGAAAAGATGGGTCCCATTATGATTTTTTGCTAGCTCCTCTCTTGTCAAGCTTTTCTTTAGCCTGTGGCTAAAACCTGTTTTAAAACTCCCACAACTGAAATCAATCTGTACTATTTAGGTGTAAGGACGTTGAATTGAGCATGTGTCCCGCCATGTTTGTTCGGTAGCACAATAGACCTGTGACACCAGAACACTGTATTTATTTGCTGTGGAAACATCAAGGCAGTAGACACAATGTTAGCTTTGACAGCGTCTAAATATGTCCAACTCTTGTTATTAGCAGTCATTGTTAAAGTGACTAAACAGCTACTGTTGGTGCACTGAATTCCTCTACCCCAGAACTAGCAAGGACAATGTCATATAAACACACCATTATAAGAAAAACACGACCAGACAATTGCAAGGAACTACAGAAGGGTCAAGAGAGGTTGCATGGCAACTGCATAAGAACAAGCTGTTACGATCACAAGCCTCAGTCTGTGTCAAGTGACCAGAATGACCAGTGTCAGACCTTGCTGCATAACAGGTCCAATGTGACAATGCTTTTTGACCAACAAACTGTGACTCAATTAACTTCCCTTTGGATAGATTCTTCCACAAGCAAAACACTACGACCATGCTAGACTGTCCGGTCTTGAAGCAATCGTCTGCCCAGTAGTCCCATTTGCTTGTACAGCAAACATGTGACTCTGGGGTGGGCACCATACCACCACAACTCTCAAAGGTGGCAGTCCGAGCACTCTGCCACGGCAAACCCGTTCACCCAGTTCACCATGGTTACAGAAGCAGAGATCAAGCTTGGTGTTCGGAAAGTTGTTTACGTTTAGTACGGCGTTGGTGCAAAAGGGCGGGTCGTTGTTTTTCCTGTGGGAGGCCTGATCTCCCTGTTAGCCTTTTAATCCTCAGGATCAGGAAGTACGCTGCATTACCCTTTTTAGTTTTCTTAAGTTTTTTTTTCTCTCCTCCTTTCTGAGAATGAGAATATTTTAAATCCAAATAATGAATCTAATGAACTGCTTTTTCGACATAGGTTCATTATTTCTACCTCTGAACTGTGTGGGTCATTTTCACAACACATCCCATAGCTATGGATAACATTAGATGTGTTACTTTGCACTGTATATTTTTGATAACCATAGAATACTTCTACGGGTATATTCTCAAACTAAAAGTAAATTCTCATACTTTCTGTTGAGCAGGATTTGTGTGGCAAATGGCTAGGGTACTCGTTTAAAACTAGGAGGCTGCTCAAGCGATCTCCCACTCTGTAACATGAAGTGTCTGCCCGCCTGGCAACCAGTTTCATAAAACATGGAACGAGATGCAATTAACCCATTAAGGGCTTTGGGATGTATGGAAATGTACCACATGTCAGGCCCACTACGGGGGGCTACTCTCTCTCTCTCTCTCTCTCTCTCTCTCTCTCTCTCTCTCTCTCTTATCCCCTCTCTCTCTCCCTCGCTCTTTCTCGTTCTCTCTCTCTCTCTCTTTCTCTCTATGGGGCCTTCACAGCCAAAGCGCTTTGAAGCAGGTCGTCGAGGGCCTAGTGCTTTTTGAAGTGTGTTTATGTTGTAACCATCGTGTCATCTCCTCTCCCCCCTCACCTGAGAGCCTGGTGTAATATTGACTAATCACTCTGTATGTTTTGATGAAACCGGCCAAGGAATTGTTCAATGTGAATGTGTTAATCTCTTTCCAATGAGCTCGTTCTCGTTTGATGTGTTGCATAAAGGAGCTTCATAAGGATTCCAGATGTCATGACAACCAGAGATCCAAGCCTACAATAAACCGCTCAGAAAAATGAAAAATGAAAGATGCTAAATACACTCTCATTTCTGAGAAAGCTTGTGGGTTTTTAGAGATGTCAGTGCACCTCAAGCTAAGTACACCATTTCTAAGCAATGGGAATTTTAAATATGAATCCATTTGCTTGCTGCTATTAGAGAGAGTTCTAAACAATAGAAAATGAGAGAGAGTTCTAAACAATAGAAAATGAGAGAGGGAGTTCTAAACAATAGAAAGGGAGAGAGAGAGTTCTAAACAATAGAAAGGGAGAGAGAGAGTTCTAAACAATAGAAAATGAGAGAGAGAGTTCTAAACAATAGAAAGGGAGAGAGAGAGTTCTAAACAATAGAAAGGGAGAGAGAGAGTTCTAAACAATAGAAAGGGAGAGAAAGAGTTCTAAACAATAGAAAAAGAGGTATGCTCTTCCACTGTTACCTTATTGAGAAAGTTTAGACCTGCCACTTGTAGAAGCTCAAACAAAGAGAAGAGCTTTGAGGTGGTTACCATAGCTCAGCGTCGCCTCCCTAGTGGCAGGCCGAGGTACCACCCAGTGCAATTCTTTATTTTATTTAACTAGGCAAGTCAGTTAAGAACAAATTCTTATTTACAATGACGCCCTACCAAAAGGCAAAAGGCCACCTGCGGGGACGGGGGCTGGGATAAAAAATATATATATAAATATAGGACCAAACACACATCACAACAAGAGAGACAACACAACACTACATAAAGAGAGACCTAAGACAACAACGTAGCATGGAAGCAGCACACGACAAACCAGCAAGGTAGCAACCACACATGAAAACAACATGGTAGCAACACAGATTGCACAAATTGCTTCGGGGCAAACAGACTGACAGCTGCTGAGCTTTTAAAATGCTTTCATGTGCAACTCTCCGCCTAGACGCCTATGTGCTCAGATGATTTACCTTTGATTAGATTAATGACAATGCATTCACTGTGTCTGCATTCCCTGGGGAACCCTACAGGGCAAACACACACACAAGCACACATACATACACACAACACATGCGCGCAAGCACAAACACACACACACACACTGGTAAACAAACGTAAACACACTTAAAAGGTCATGTCAAATGTCAGTGGGCTGGCATGTTGGATCTTTGCCTGACTGTGACCTAATTTCATTGCACAGTAGCTAGGTCTACACAGCCCTCGGCATCCCACACTCCTACTGCTGGTGTGTGTGTGTGTGTGTGTGTGTGAGTGTGTGTGTGAGTGTGTGTGTGGCTGTGTGTCTGTGTGCCAGGGTGTGTGTGTATAGGAACACGCTACCCCTGAGGACTGGTTGTGTAACATGTGTCTCTGGCGGTCGTCCCATTTTTCTGACCTGGGGGGAAATACTAGTCCCTCTGTCTGTCTGTGTTGAGTAATGTAGGTATTTGTCCCAGTTCAATGGTATACAGTATGTTGACTGACTGACTGACTGACTGACTGTATCTCTGTGCATAATGATCCAGGGTTATGGTGGCAACAGAGTTTCGCCATCGTTGGTTGTGCAGATTTACAATGTATGATGTAAGCAGGAGAGACCGGTCTCATATTAAGGGCCCTTTTCAGTGCTCTATCAAACCAAGTCCAAAACGTCATAAAGATAACCTACAAGCTGCAAAATGCTTTAATTCACATACTCGACCATGAAAAATAAAATAACACAACTGCATATTGATTCCAATATGATTTCTCATACACACAGTGCTTAATTTGTCAATTGGGAGGTGACGGAACAAAAAGTAAGCTGAGAGGGGGCTGACCTGGGGGACTCTGAGGTACTGGAATGAATGAGAGAAAAAAATCACCTTTATAATAAAACCTTGCATGCATATCATCGCTATTACGTGCTGGCATAGAGCAGTAGAGTAGAGGCGCTTGCAGAAGATGCACACATGGGGATATTTTTTAAGCCTAGGTTCCAGGAAAATTGTTGCCTTTTATAAACGCATTTCATGCAATTCTACATAATTTTTGATGACTGGAGACTTTAGCAGAATCTTTTTTAATACCTCACAAATTGAGAATCTGAGATCAATAAAAACGACCTTGTCTTGAATCCATCAATAGTCTAGGCCTAGGTGTGTGGAGACACACATATTGTACAATATGAGGAGGAAATGATCGTCCTAAAAAAGCTTTCCAGTTTCATTGACTCACCTAATGATGCGCAGCTCACTCACTGGCGATGGCCGATGCCCTCGTGCCAAAAGCCTATCTCTCTCCTGTTTTACTTTGTAAAACATTGCTGTTCGCTCAATAGGCCTACATTTTGAAGTTGATCACATATCTGGTAGCCTACAGATATATTAGTCTTCTCTTTTCAGCAGAATCCATTTGCCTTAAAATCTGTGTTTTCCCGCGATGTTTGGCTATTTGAGATATTGCAAAAGGCCTGTTTTGGCTGCATGCTGTTCACTGACAGATTTGCCGCACGTTCCAGACTGTAGGCTATTCCTTGTTATTGGGCTACACACAATCTGCAGCTAGGCTTTTTACAAAAAAAAGCTGTTGATCCTCTGTGGCTAAATTATAGACCTACTCCTGGTGTAGTATTCTGAATTATTTCATTTCTTTCTGAACAGACAGCAGTAGTTCTAGAACTTTGGCAACTGTATTTCAATTTATCAGGGGTGCTGTGGCACCTCCAGCACCCTTCCCGCAGCTACACTCAGAAAAAAGGGTTCCAAAAGGGTTCTGCGGCTGTCCCCATAGGAGGACCCTTTTTGGGTCCAGGTAGATCTCTTTTGGCTTCCATGTAGAACCCTCTGTAGAAAGGGTTCTACTTGGAACCAAAAGGGTTCTCCTATGGGGACAGCCGAAGAACCCTTTTTGGTTCTAGATAGCACCTTTTTTTCTAAGAGTGATGATTCTAAAGGAAATCAATTAAGAAGTGCAACGCTGGAGAAATGAGAATTGCAGGCGCATGTCTATCAAAGCAGAGAGAAGGAGAGAGAAAGTGAATCTCATTCTAGTTCTGTGAAAGATACAGGCGTGCTTCTCCCTCTTACAACCGCAATGGCCATGAGTTGGTTTAGCCGATTCAGGCTACAATGTTGCGCAAACCATAAACCCGGGCCGGCCCAACACAAATCAATTCTTAGAATATCAGGCGCGTTTTCACAATAGTTTTTTTAGAGGGCAGGAGAATTACAGAGAAGGCAACTTGAATTAACTCTGATTGATTTTATTATAATTTTTACATTGCAAACAGTGGCAATTATTTTTCATGCCAAGAGAGGAACTGATCCTGGCACATGGATTCCGGATCAAAACAGTCCAAAATTGAGAGGTGCCGGATCCTGTTCCAAAGTAAGCACTGTATACACAGGTAGAATGGTATTTGGATATTCATAATGGAAACGTGGTCATCTGTCACGCCCTGGCTCTGGGGACACTTGTATGTTGAGCCAGGGTGTGAGTTTCCATTTGTTTTCTAGTAGTTGTATTTCTATGTTGGCCAGAGTGGTTCCCAATCAGAGGCAACGAGTGTCAGCTGTTGCTGGTTGTCTCTGATTGGGAACCATATTTAGACAGGCTGTTTTCCCACAGTGGTTGTGGGATCTTGTTCCAGTGTGGTTTGTGTTTAGACCGTGGACGTCACGTTATCGTTTTGTTGTTTTGTTCGGTTATTCACTAATAAAGAGTATGTTTGCCTTCAACGCTGCGCCTTGGTCCTCCTCTCTTCCCGACGATCGTGACACAGTCAAATGTCCAGCACCACATTTTCCAAACTGAAACCCTTGTAAGTGTGTGTGTGTGTGTATGTGTATGAACAAGTGTGTAGTCCTGTGTTATGTGATTTAGTGATACATTGGAGTCGAGGACAAGAAAAGGTTGCAGTGGGACAAAAGACCCTGGGGTCAGATCCATATTGATTTCACTTCAGATTTATAGATAACACAATGTAGATAGATTCATTCAATAGTCCAATACAGGCATAAATCACCCTGTTCATGTATTAAACCTACAGTGCATTCGGAAAGTTTTCAAACCCCTTGACTTTTTCCACATTTTCTTACATTACAGCCTTATTCTAAAATGGATTTTTTTTTTAAATAATCTCATCAATTTAAACACAATACCCCATAATGACAAAGCAAAAACAGTTTTTTTAGACATTTTGCTAATTTATTAAAAACTGAAATATGACATTTACATAAGTATTCAGACCCTTTACTCAGTACTTTGTTGAAGCTCCTTTGGCAGTGATTACAGCCTCGAGTCTTCTTGCGTATGACGCTACAAGCTTGGCACACCTGTATTTGGGGAGTTTCTCCCATTCTTCTCTGCAGATCCTCTCAAGCTCTGTCAGGTTGGATGTGGAGCGTCACTGCACAGCTATTTTCAGGTCTCTCCAGATTCAAGTCCGGGCTCTGGCTGGTCCACTCAAGGACATTCAGAGACTTGTCCCAAAGCCACTCCTGCATTGTCCTCTTGGAAGGTGATCCTGAGCGCTCTAGAGCAGGTTTTCATCAAGGATCTCTCTGTACTTTGCTCCGTTCATCTTTCCCTCGACCCTGTCGCAGAAATACATCCCCACAGCATGAAGCTGCCACCACCATGCTTCACCGTAGGGATGTCAGGTTTCCTTCAGACGTGACGCTTGGCATTCAGGTTTCCTCCAGACGTGACGCTTGGCATTCAGGCCAAAGAGTTCAATCTTGGTTTCATCAGACCAGAGAATCTTGTTTCTCATGGTCTGAGAGTCCTTTAGGTGCCTTTTGGCAAACTCCAAGTGGGCTGTCATGTGCCTTTTACAGAGGAGTGGCTTCCGTCTGGCCACTCTACCATAAAGGCCTGATTGGTGGAGTGCTGCAGAGATGGTTGTCCTTCTGGAAGGTTCTCCCATCTCCACAGAGGAACTCTGGAGCTCTGTCAAAGTGACCATTGGGTTGTTGGTCACCTCCCTGACCAAGGCCCTTCTCCCCCGATTGCTCAGTTTGGCCGGGCGGCCAGCTCTAGCAAGAGTCTTAGTGTTTCTAAACTTCTTCCATTTAATAATGATGGAGGCCACTGTGTTCTTGGGGACCTTCAATGCTGCAGACATTTTTGGGTACCCTTCCCCAGATCTGTGCCTCGACACAATCCTGTCTCGGAGCTCTACGGACAATTCCTTCGACCTCATGGCTTGGTTTTTGCTCTGAAACGCACTCTCAACTGTGGGACCTTATATAGACAGGTGTGTGCCTTTCCAAATAATGGACTCCAATCAAATTTCTAAAAAACTGTTTTCCCTTTGTCATTATGGGGTATTGTGTGTAGATTGATAAGGATTTTGTTATATTTAATCCATTTTAGAATAAGGCTGTAACGCAACAAAATGTGGAAAAAGTCAAGGGGTCTGAATACTTTCTGAATGCGCTGTATAGGTCTCTCTCTCACACAAACACACACACACACACACACACACACACACACACACACACACACACACACACACACACACACACACACACACACACACACACACACACACTCGTACACTTGCCCATCACACACAGAAGGCACTGCGGCTATATATCTTCATACAGTGTACATGCCACTGTAAATGCATTGAATGGTCATCTTATGAATGTGTTGTTCAATATTCATGGTAATAGGGATGGAGAGGGACACACAGAGTGCCCCCCATGTCTAACACACACACACAAACACATGCACACACACACACACACACACACACACGCACACTGCAATATCCCATTTTCAATATAACCCTTTTCCTTATCGCATGTTTATGCATCACAATGCTTTTCCCCTCTATAATGTAGTTTTGGCATTTCGGCAGTAGGTAGCTCGTAGGATTAAAGGAAGATGAAACCCCATGCGGCGTGGTGAGTTGAGGGACATTCCAATCTTCTTGTGTCCAGACAGGGATGAGCAGAGGTGTGCGTGCGAGGCTCAGGGTAAAGAGGGGATTGGGTTTTAGTTTTAGCCCTCCGAACAGCCTAAGCGGCTGCCACTGCCAATGTGAGCGTACCGCATCCATCTGCACCCCTCCTGTCACCTAATTGTTGAGGTGGGCCCACATCCTCCTTGCATGTATTAGCTCGCTACCTTGAAGTGCGGAGGAGCGACCTTCAGACGCCCTCCAGTAACCGTGGCAGCGCACGAATAGCCTTGCAAATTTTCATTTGCCTTCGGTAGTGCGGTTTCTTCATCAAAGCCCATTGATTTTGTCTCTGGGATTTATTCAGAAGAGCCTGCATTAGTGAGCCTTCTCTTCACTTAACTAAGATGTTTTTTTTTTTATTAATTCAGTTGCAAAGAGATTGGGAGGGAGGATTGGTTGATGAAAGAGAGAGAAAGAAAAAAAGAGAGAGTGAGAGTGAGAGAAAGAGAGATGAGAGAGAGAAGCATACAGAAAGAAAGAGAGAAAGAGAGAAAGAAAGAAAGAGAGAAAGAAAGAAAGAAAGAAAGAAAGATTGAGAGAAGGGGACCTGGCCTTCTAGTTCTATCTCTCTCTTGTTGTTTTAAGAGAACTTGAAGGGGCTTCAATAGAATAATGTGCTCTTTTGGTCTATTGGCAGGTATTGTGGAAACCCTTTAGCGGGTGTGAAGCATAAAGCATAGAGAAGGGTGATGACGGGCTCCAGAAGGGTGATGATGGGCCCCAGAAAGGTGATGACGGGCTCCAGAAGGGTGATGACGGGCCCCAGAAAGGTGATGACGGGCCCCAGAAAGGTGATGACGGGCTCCAGAAGGGTGATGACGGGCCCCAGAAAGGTGATGACGGGCCCCAGAAAGGTGATGACGGGCTCCAGAAGGGTGATGACGGGCTCCAGAAGGGTGATGACGGGCTCCAGAAGGGTGATGACGGGCTCCAGAAGGGTGATGACGGGCCCCAGAAAGGTGATGACGGGCCCCAGAAAGGTGATGACGGGCTCCAGAAGGATGGTGACGGGGTCCAGAAGGGTTTCTCACAAGGTTGGTTAGGAACCACTGGTGGGCCATTGCTTCTTTCTCCTGGTTATACTGAAGCTAAGTTGAAGCTAGAAACTATGTTGTGTATATTAAATAGGTGAAATCTGAAAGGCTACACAACACACACACCTTCTAAAGTGTGTTAAGCAGAAGGAAATTAGATTAGATGTGTGTGGAGTCAGGGGATCAGACAGGCAGTGTGGACAGATAAACAGATACAGGATTAACAGATTTAGACAAAGGACTATGACAGACACAGGACATATAACACACACACACACACTGCTGAATTCATACACATGGGTAAACGCACATACACTCATTCAGGCACATTCTCACAGAAATACACATTCTCAGACATTCACACAACACAACACAACACACATAGAGTTGGAGATTAAGACATTGACATCAGAGCTGAAACAGGATTGTGTCTGACACACACACACACACACACTCACACACACACACACATGTGCACACATGCGCACACACACGCACACACACCACTACATAAGTAAAGAAGCACTTATGGAAAGCCACTAAGTTTGGAGAGGGACGCTCACTCAAGCGAGAGAAAACAGAGCGAGAGAGAGAGAGAGAGAGAGAGAGAGAGAGAGAGAGAGAGAGAGATTCAACATATATATCAACGAATTGGCGAGGGCACTAGAACAGTCTGCAGCACCCGGCCTCACCCTACTAGAATCTGAAGTCAAATGTCTTCTGTTTGCTGACGATCTGGTGCTTCTGTCACCAACAGCAGGCCTACAGCAGCACCTAGATCTTCTGCACAGATTCTGTCAGACCTGGGCCCTGACAGTAAATCTCAGTAAGACAAAAATAATGGTGTTCCAAAAAAGGTCCAGTTGCCAGGACCACAAATACAAATTCCATCTAGACACCGTTGCCCTAGAGCACACAAAAAACTATACATACCTCGGCCTAAACATCAGCGCCACAGGTAACTTCCACAAAGCTGTGAACGATCTGAGAGACAAGGCAAGAAGGGCCTTCTATGCCATCAAAAGGAACATAAAATTTGACATACCAATTAGGATCTGGCTAAAAATACTTGAATCAGTTATAGAACCCATTGCCCTTTATGGTTCTGAGGTCTGGGGTCCGCTCACCAACCAAGAATTCACAAAATGGGACAAACACCAAATTGAGACTCTGCATGCAGAATTCTGCAAAAACATCCTCCGTGTACAACGTAAAACACCAAATAATGCATGCAGAGCAGAATTAGGCCAATACCCGCTAATTATCAAAATCCAGAAAAGAGCCGTTAAATTCTATAACCACTTAAAAGGAAGCGATTCCCAAACCTTCCATAACAAAGCCATCACCTACAGAGAGATGAACTTGGAGAAGAGTCCCCTAAGTAAGCTTGTCCTGGGGCTCTGTTCACAAACACAAACAGACCCCACACAGCCCCAGGACAACAACAACAACAACACAACTAGACCCAACCAAATCATGAGAAAACAAAAGTTTACATTACATTTTAGTCATTTAGCAGACGCTCTTATCCAGAGCGACTTACAGTTAGTGAATGCATTTTTTTTTTTTATACTGGCCCCCCGTGGGAATCGAACCCACAACCCTGGCGTTGCAAACGCCATGCTCTATCAACTGAGCTACATCCCTGCCGGCCATTCCCTCCCCTACCCTGGACAACGCTGGGCCAATTGTGCGCCGCCCATGAGTCTCCCGGTCGCGGCCGGCTGCGACAGAGCCTGGATTCGAACCAGGATCTCTAGTGGCACAGTTAGCACTGCGATGCAGTGCCTTAGACCACTGCGCCACTCAGGATATAGAAAAGAGAATTACTTGACACATTGGAAAGAACAAACAAAAAAACAGAGCAAACTAGAATGCTATTTGGCCCTAAACAGAGAGTACACAGTGGCAGAATACTTGACCACTGTGACTGACCCAAACTTAAGGAAAGCTTTGACTATGTACAGACTCAGTGAGCATAGCCTTGCTATTGAGAAAGGCCGCCGTAGGCAGACCTGGCTCTCAAGAGAAGACAGGCTATGTGCACACTGCCCACAAAATGAGGTGGAAACTGAGCTGCACTTCCTAACCTCCTGCCAAATGTATGACCATATTAGAGACACATATTTCCCTCAGATTACAGCGATCCACAAAGAATTCGAAAACAAACCCAATTTTGATAAACTCCCTTATCTACTGGGTGAAAAACCACAGTGTGCCATCACAGCTGCAAGATTTGTGATCTGTTGCCACAAGAAAAGGGCAACCAGTGAAGAACAAACACCATTGTAAATACAACCCATATTTATGTTCATTTATTTTCCCATTTGTACTTTAACTATTTGCACATTGTTACAACACTGTATATATACATAATATGACATTTGAAATGTCTTTATTCTTTTGAAACTTCTGAGTGTAATGTTTACTGTTAATATTTATTGTTTATTTCACTTTTGTTTACTATCTACTTCACTTGCTTTGGCAATGTTAACACACGTTTCCCATGCCAATAAAGCCCTTAAATTGAAATTGAATTGAATTGAGAGAGAGAGAGAGAGAGAGAGAGAGAGAGTCAAATCAAATAAAATTTTATTGGTCACATACACGTGTTTAGCAGATGTTATTGTGGGTGTAGCAAAATGCTACAGAGGGTATAGGGGGGAGTGAGTGAGACTGAGAGAAAGATAGTGTGATTGACTGAGTCAAACCCAAAAGGAGAGAAAGAGGAGGAATAAACAGAGAGAGAGAGAGAGAGAGAGAGAGAGAGAGGAGATTGTTTCTCCATGGAGTGGTATTTTCTTCTCCGCTAGACTATCTACCCACTGTCTGGCCTCCCCTTTTAGACACATGACTGGGGGTATTTAGCATAATAAATTACACAATTAACCATCCACCCTCCCCCTGCTGCCTCCATCCCTCCTTCCATCCACCCTCCCCCTGCTGCCTCCATCCCTCCTTCCATCCACCCTCCCCCTGCTGCCTCCATCCCTCCTTCCATCCACCCTCCCCCTGCTGCCTCCATCCCTCCTTCCATCCACCCTCCCCCTGCTGCCTCCATCCCTCCCTCCTTCCATCCACCCTCCCCCTGCTGCCTCCATCCCTCCCTCCTTCCATCCACCCTCCCCCTGCTGCCTCCATCCCTCCCTCCTTCCATCCACCCTCCCCCTGCTGCCTCCATCCCTCCCTCCTTCCATCCACCCTCCATCCACCCTGCCCCTGCTGCCTCCATCCCTCCTCCCATCCTCTGTGTCTACTGTATAGGTGTTTTTCAGAGGAGGATTATTGAATGTCAGCCTCTTTTCATGTGCACGTCCCAATGCTGACGGAATATTGAGACATCCTGGCATTTTGGCCCCCCTTTGTCAGCCTGCCAGTGTGTGGGGAAGATCAAAGAAACCCCCCTACCACTCCTTCACCACTTCTCACAGAGAGATCATTTTTCTAGTGTACTGTGGCTCATTGTACATAACGATAGAAGATACCTATATGTTGCTGTGGTGTATTTGAGAGAGCAGCTTCGACAGCAATCTCATGCAATACAAGGTAAGTATACGACTGTCTGATTCCTGAAGCGGCCTGTGTGTGTGTGTGCTTGTGTGTATGCACTGGTGAACGCGCAGGTGTACATTTAGGTGTGTATGCATGTGCGTGTGTGTTCATATGTCTGTGTAGCAGTAATTCAACCAATTATCAGAATTAAGCATAACACTGACACCTGGGGCTCTACCCTTGATGTACACACAGAGCAGATGAGAAAGAATGAACTCAGACCAACAAAATGGCTGCCATGATCACAACATAATATCAGTCAGGAGGATGAATGATAAATCAAAAATACAACCAACAATATTATGCTTTAATATTTCCACAGTTTACCAAATCAACAAAACCACACACATTTGGGCATTCCTTATTGGACCTCATAATATTGGACTTTAGAACAATGTTTTCATTGACAGTGGACATGTAGATGATTTCTATCTCTCTCGGTCTCTCTCAATTCAATTCAAAAGGATTTATTGGCATGGGAAACATATGTTTACATTGCCAAAGCAAGTGAAATAGATAAACAAAAGTGAAATAAACAATCAGAAATGAACAGTAAACATTACACACAAAAAAAATATTATGGCTATGTACAGTGTTGTAACAATGGGCAAATAGTTAATGATAAATAAACATACATATGGGTTTTATTTACAATGGTGTTTGTTCTTCACTAGTTGCCATTTTCTTGTGGCAACAGCTCACAAATCTTGCTGCTGTGATGGCACACTGTGGTATTTCACCTAATAGATATGGGAGTTGACCAAAATTGGATTGTTTTCAAATTCTCTCTCTTTCTGATGTGCTTCCGTAATGCGGTCCCATGGCTAAGGCAAACATTTACATTTTTGTGATTTAGCAGACGCTCTTATCCAGAGCGACTTACAGTTAGTGCATAATTTTTTTTTTTCATACTGACCCCCCATGGGAATCGAACCCACAACCCTGGTGTTGCAAACGCCATATTCTACCAACTGAGCTACACAGAGCTGTAACATAAGGGGGGAACATTACAGGAGTGGGACAGGAGAGAGAGGGACCCTATAGATAGACGCACTACAGAAACAGGGCAGTATGGCTTGGGCCTTGAGGCTATGTGTCAGTCCACAGTCCTGTTATTCACATTAACAGCTGTGGCCGCAGCCACACTAACTCACCGCGACTCAGACAGAGTAATCACAGTGGCACTGAATAATTAAAGGGAAAGTGTTTAAATCAACCGTGGATGTTGTGGGGATAGTAGGCTATGTCACGTGTACCTGTGGAACAGTGGAGGCTGCAGAGGGGAGGACGGCTCATAATAATGGCTGGAACGGAGCGAATGGAATGGCATCATACACATGGAAACCATGTATTTGATACCATTCCATTAATTCCGCTCCAGCCTTGACCACAAGCCCGTCCTCCCAAATTAAGGTGCCACCAACCTCCTGTGGTGAGGAAAGGAGACACAGGCACATGGATACAGAAGAACCGAAAGTTTGATGTGTTTCTGATGATAGGTGTACACACACAAAAGCTTGCGTGTGCACATACGCACATCCAAACGCACACATACACAAATTGTGAACGTGAACACACGTGTACACACACGTACAAACACACGCGCAGCAAGCTAATATCCTCTTAACATCCCAATGCTCCATCAACAACAGTCATTAAAGACTCATGGTCTCAACATCTAAAGTGGCTCCTCTGTTCCACCAGGAAAACTGCATCACTATATTAATTACAGTTTTTTACAATCACTTTGGCACTAATTTCAGAACCTTTCATTTCATTTTTCAAAACTCTAGACACAAAACTCAAAACGGTCATCACTGGTAACACAGGCTGTCCAATGTTCAAAACATTGCATTGTGCATTCATATCTTTAAAGAAATCTTGCACTTGCACAATCATTGGTTAAAAAAACAAATGTATTGTGAAATACCAATGAAACGTTAATTTAGATCACCCACACACAAGCAACCGATAGTTTCACTGTGTCATTGTTCGTACAATCATTAAATATTGTAGTACAAAATAGGTGATACATGTTTCATTATGGTACTACATGTAAATACATCCCTGTAAAAGTACTGCAGTAGTTGAGAGAATACTACAGACACTGTGGAATCATTGAACAAAATCTGAAATATATTGATGAAAAACAATACAGTACTGTAAAACATCAAATGCAGTGTTCCTCAACTTGCTTGCTTGTACTGTAAAAAGCAAAACATAGGAGTGATTACTGTACTTCTAAATTTTCATCAACTCTGTCTTGTGGATTTGGCCACAGGTTCTCATCTACATCACAATGGATGTTTTCATTAGCCAAACATCTTGGAAAAAACCTTCGGGCATGGCGAATCCAGGCCTGACACTGGTCTGCCGTGATGTCATTGCATGCGTCATCCATGGCCTGGAGAAGAGTGACTTGTTCATGAGGGCGCCTATCATAAACCTTCCATCTCCATGTGGAGAAAAATTCCTCAATCGGGTTAAGGAAAGGAGAGTATGGGGGTAAATACAGGGTGGTAAATTGTGCATGGGCCTGAAACCATGCTTGCACCATATGAGCATGGTGGAACCTGACATTTTCCCACACAATGACATAGGTCACGCCATCGGCTCTACAAACCTGATCGAGCTCATCAAGGAAGGTTACAAGGAGAGCTGCATTATATGATCCAATACGAGGTCTGCGTCCCACCACACCATCTTCTGATATAGCCGCACACATGGTAATGTTGGCCCCACGTTGTCCAGGTACTTGGATGGTTGCCCACTGGCCAATGTCTTGGCCAGGTTAAAGCCTGCCTCATCCAAATATATGAATTTGTGATGGTTGTCATCAGCATCCAGCTCCATCACCCTCTAAAAATACATTTTGGAAAGAGATTTACTGATTACTGTACAATGTAGAATTATTAGGGAATTTTATTACAACAGCCATCTTGAAACTGAACATACTCAGTCCTCATTTGCTTTACTCTGTCTGCATTTCTTTCAAAAGGCACACGGTATAGTTGTTTTAAAGACATCTGGTGCCTTTTTAGCATGCGTGCAATAGTCGGCAAACCTATGGATTCCACATTGTTAAACATGTCTTCATTGTCCAAGATATGCTGGCGAATTTCTGTAAGGCGAATATAATTTCTGGCCCGAATGAAATCGACCACAGCCTGCTCTTGTTGGTCAGTCAGAATTTTTCCTCTGCCTCCCCTATTTGGCCTAGTCTCAATTCTACAGGGAACATTACAGTAAGAAGACACTTGGTCACATCACCTACTTTGTGATACACATTGGTATGCAGTCATTTGACAATTGAGAGTAGCATAATGTTTAGTGCATGCTGACGACTTACCGGTTCTCATTGCGGAAAGTTCTGATTATTGAGGCCACGGTTGACCTTCTGAGGTTTGGTTGTATCATTGTAGCCGCCTCAGTCATTGTCATGCCATGATTTATGACATGGTCTACAACTATTGTTCGGATTTCATTGGACACTCTTTGCTGTTGCTGCCGCTGTCTTGGTCCGTGGCCTTGTCCTCTATCACGTTCCCCCACACCTCTCAAACAAGGCCCACGACCACCTCTCAGAAGGGGTGCTTGTTCCCTGCCATTCCTTTGACCAACACGTCTTCCTCGTCTTCCTCCCACCACTGCTTGACCTCTATTGTGACCTGGATCACCTGCCGGCTCCATGTTACAGTACGTATCGCTATGTTGTTGCAAGTGGAACCCAATCAATTCTTTATATACTCGTTCCACAATGTGAACTCAATCATCAGTAACGAGTTGGCAGAATTGGACAAGCAATTACAAGGGCCTGCATCCATACAGTGCAGTACTGTCAATACTGTAAATAGTCTGAAAAGGTGGTACATGGGACCATAGAAACGGTGTCTGATAAAGAATGATGATGAAATATTACATCCATAGATAATGTAGTCTAATTGGTTCATGCTCCACGCTAATTGGTGACAATGAATCTCGTTATCTTGAAACTTTCATGATCTAAACATGGAATATTGTTTGTCTGTTTCCATACAACTATGCATTAAGAGTAATGCAACAGTTACTTATCATTTTGAGCAGTTGTATCAATTGATAGTTGGATAATTGTAATGAAATGAATAGACACTCATCTGAAATGTAATGTGTGAATTGCCTTTTGAAATAGTAGTACTTTGATGTTAAGTTGTGTCATATTGAACAGGTGATTTTTGTTAAATGAACAAATGATCTTAGTTTTATGGTGTGACGTCACGAGAGGCTACACAGCTTTCAGCGGGATTGCTCAAGTAGTGCAAGGAGACAAGGTTCAAACAAAACAAGGATTTTATTATAGGTCTTGGGAAATTAACGAAAATATAACAAAATTCTGTTCTCTTGTGGCTCTTTAAGGGTTAACAGTTCAGGGATGTCTCTTCCACATCCAAAATCATAATTCTCACTCGCTCAGATAACTTTTCCCCAGCCTTACTGTAGTCCACGTTGCAGCTAGTGGCCAACCCAGCAAAAAGTCCTTCCAAATGTCTCTCACGTATTTCCACAGGTGCATATATCCAAAGGTGAGTATTTCCCAAAGGTAAGTATCTCCAAATCCTTATATTCCTCATGGAAGTGGACGTGCAGCACTCTTGTCCTCCAGAGAGCCCAGGTTGGAGACTGTGTCTCTTCACCCCCCACACACTCCCTCCAGGACACAGCCTCTCGTGACATCACACATCCCCCTCCTCGGGACCGACGTCCTCGTCGGGGTAAAGGCAGCGAAGAAGGCATCACGCCGGGAGAGGGCGTCCGCATTGCCGTGGTGCTTGCCAGCCCTGTGGACAACAGAAAAGTTAAACGGTTGCAAGCTCAAAAACCATCTGGTTACTCTACTGTTTGATTCCTTGTTCTTGGCCATCCACTGCAGAGGGGCGTGATCAGATACCACCATGAAACGTCGGCCCAGGAGATAGAACCGAAGGGACTCCAGGGCCCAGACTACAGCCAGACATTCTTTCTCCACCGTTGAATAGTTCTTCTCTCTTGGAAGTAACTTTCTGCTTAGGTAGAGAATGGGATGTTCTTCACCGTCATGTGCCTGGGTGAGGACAGCACCCAGACCCACCTCCGAAGCATCCGCTTGGACAATGAATTCCTTCTTGAAGTCTGGTGCTACCAGGATCGGACTGGAGCAGAGTGCTCGCTTCAGGTTGAGGAAAGCCGCCTCCGCCGCAGGGTTCCACTTCACCATTCGTGAGTGGCGTTTGGTCGTCAGCTCCGTCAACGGTGCAGCTATGGTAGCAAAATCTGCAATAAAGCGTCTATAGTAGCCAGCGAGGCCCAAAAATGACCTTACTTGCTTCTTGGTGATGGGCTGCGGCCAGTCCTGTATGGCCCGCAGTTTGGCTTCCTGTGGTTTGACCAACCCTCGCCCAATGGTGTACCCCAGGTAGTTTGTCTCACTGAAGGCCAGCTTGCACTTCTTCGGGTTTGCCGTGAGCCCTGCTTCCCTGAGCGAATCCAGCACCGCTTGTACCCGGGGTATGTGGCTGGCCCAATCCGGACTTTGTATAACAACATCATCCAAATAAGCCGCTGCGCACCTCTTGTGGGGCGCAAGGACTCGATCCATCAGGCGTTGGAACGTGGCAGGTGCCCCGTGGAGACCAAACGGAAGTCGGGTATACTGGTAGAGCCCCTCCGGGGTGGCAAAGGCTGTCTTCTCCTTAGACGCCGGGGTCAGGGGCACCTGCCAGTAGCCTTTTGTGAGATCAAGAGTGGTTAGGAAACGAGCATGCCCCAAGGAGTCTATTAAATCATCGACACGAGGCATTGGGTATGCATCAAATTCAGACACTTCATTCAACTTTCGATAGTCATTACAAAATCGTACTGAACCGTCTGGCTTGGGAACTAGTACGATGGGACTTGCCCAGGCACTGTGGGACTCTTCGATTACTCCCAACTCCCGCATCTTCCTTACCTCCTTCTGTATAACCACTTTACGAGCCTCTGGCACGCGGTACGGGCGCTGGTTTACCGTTCGGCCAGGCATGGTGCGGATCTCATGTTGGACCACCTCTGTGTGACCGGGAAGGGAGGAGAAGACATCCTGGTTCTGCTCCACGAGTTCCAGGGCCATCTGTCGTTGATGTGGGGACAGATTTGGACCCAGCTGAACCTCTTCTCGCGCCGGTTCCTTGGTCTCTGTGGGGGTAGACAGCTGAACAGCGCCTCTCTGGCGTGCCACTTCTTTAAAAGGTTAACATGATAAATCTGCTCAGTTTTCCTTTTATCTGGTTGCCTCACCTTGTAGTTTACTTCTCCCATGCGTTCAATGACCTCATATGGTCCTTGCCAGGTTGCCAGGAATTTACACTCAACGGTTGGCACCAGGACCAGCACTCTGTCCCCCGGCTTAAACTCCCTGGGTTGAGCAGATCTGTTGTAGGAGGCTTGCTGTTGCCGCTGACTGGCCTCCAGGTGTTCCCGCATCATGGGATAGATGGCCTTCATTCTCTCCCTCATAGCCCCGACATGGTCGATCAGTGTCCGCTGTTGGCATGGCTGCTCCTCCCAGGCCTCCTTGGCGATGTCGAGCAGTCCTCTGGGTCTGTAGGAAAGCAAGAGCTCAAAGGGTGAAAAACCAGTAGAAGACTGAGGTACCTCTCTCACCGCAAATAATATGTAGGGTAACAGCTGATCCCAGTTGCGCCCATCTTCCCCTACCGCTTTCCGCAGCATGGATTTTAGTGTTTTGTTAAAACGTTCGACTAGGCCATCTGTCTGGGGGTGGTAGACCGAGGTTCTCAGCTGTTTGATTTTCAGTAAAGCACAGAGTTCTTTCATCACTCTGGACATGAATGGAGTCCCTTGGTCCGTCAATATCTCTTTTGGGATTCCCAGACTAGTTGAGAGACGGAACAACTCCTTGGCGATTTGTCTGGATGTAGCCTTCCTCAGCGGAATGGCCTCCGGGTACCGGGATGCATAGTCCAGAATGACCAGAATGTATTGATGTCCCCTGGAACTTTTCGGTAAGGGCCCGACTATGTCTAATCCAATCCTCTCAAAAGGAGTTTCGATAATGGGCAAGGGAATGAGCGGGTTTCTATATGTGGGCTTTGGCGCAACCTGCTGACACTCAGGGCAACTACGGCAGTAGTTCTCTATCTCTTTGTGTACTCCTGGCCAAAAGAAACGTTGCATGATTCTTTCCTTAGTCTTCTCTACCCCCAAGTGGGCCCCTAGCGGGTGTGTGTGTGCTAGGTTGAGTACTGTGGCCCGATAGGGCTGTGGCACGAGGAGCTGTTCATGCACTTCATCATTTTTCTTGACTATCTGATATACTAACCCCGGTTTACTGCGAAATGGGGGTAAGTAGGGTTTGTCTTATCACCTAACACTACACCTTCTAATACCTGCACATTTCTTAAGGCATTTGCAAGAGTAGGATCTTGTAATTGAGCCGTACCATACTGGCCTGTGAGAGGGGGAAGCTCTTGGGTGCCTGGGACGTCTTCTTCACTGGAGAACGGAGCACTTTCCTGGGCGGCATTCTCTTCTCCCGTATCCGGACCAGTCTCGGTGTCGGTCTGGCCACCTGCCATCCCTATCAGAGCCCGGGCGGGAGTGAGTAACTCGGAGGATTGCACCGGAGCCTTCCCAGGATGAGTCTTGCCTCTCCGTTTCCGAGGTACTCGGGTTATCCTCTCCTGAGACTCTCTCCAGAGTGGGTAAAAGGCTGGGCAGTCTCGTCCAATTAGGACAGGGACGGGAGGGAATCAACCACCCCGCCGTCGTGTGTATGGTTCCCCGTGTGCTGGTCATTGTAAGTTCAGTAATGGGGTATTCTCTGGTGTCCCCATGGACACAGGAAACTGGGAGGACTTTCCCCGGGGTCAGACACGTTGGGCCCACCAAATCCTTACGCACCAGGGTGGCCCGGCTACCAGAATCCAGTAAGGCCTCCACATCATGGTGATTCACAGTTACCGGGCAGGTGGGGGGGTCGATCTGGGCCGCCATCTACGACTCCCAAGAGCGAGGCAAAACGGTGTGTGGGTGCTGAGCTGGAGGACTCCGCAGTGGGCATAGGTTCATCGGCTGGTTTCCCACACTGCCAGGAGATATGTCCCATCTCCCCACACCGGTAACACTGTCGAGTTTCCCCCTCCTGGTGTACTCTTCTTGGACCCGCCTGGTTTCTGGCTCCCCCTGGAGCCGGGATAAGTCCTGACGTGGCTGGGTTCGAGACCTTGGGGTCCTTTGGACGGGTTCTTCCCATTTGTGGTGGGGGCCGCACTCCTGGGGTCTTTTCGGGAAGCATTCAGCATCTCCGCTGTGGCCTGGTACTTTTCCACAGCTTCCACGGTCAGATCAGCCGTGGTCAAGGGCCTGTTGACTGATGAACCGTTTTGCCTCATAAGGCAGGGGCGCGTAGGTAACGATCCACCACAACGGCCTCCACCACCGCCGCTGCTGTATTCCTCTGCGGATCCAGCCATTTCCTTGCGATTCGGACAAGTTCATGCATCTGCGCCCGAGGAGGTTGGTCTGGTTGGAAGGTCCAGCCGTGAAAGCGCTGGGCCATACCAAACTTTGTGAGTCCATATCTGCTGAGGATCTCAGACTTCAGGGCATCATAGTCAGTAACCTGGTCAGGGCCCAGGTCCCGGACAGCATTCAGCGATTCCCCGGTTAGAAAGGGGGCTAACAGACCAACCCACTGTTGCTTGGGCCAGGCTTCCCTAGTGGCCGTGGCCTCAAATGCATGCAGGTATGCCTCAATGTCATCGGTAGCTCCCATCTTAGATATAAAGTCACTTGCCTTTATTGGGCGGGTATTTTGGACAACCCTCTGTCTCTGCAACTGCAATTCCTCTGCCTTCAGAAGGTTGGCTTTCTTTTGCTCCTCCAAGAGAGCCACGTTTGCTTGCATCTGGGCTTGCTGGCCAGCAACAAGGGCTTTCAATATGTCCTCCATTTCAGTCGGCGGGGAGCCTACGGCCAACTTGGAAAACTGGGTGATCAAACCTTCGGTATCCTCCTCTGACATGCACTATTAACGCTGAGCGTGCCCGTATTCTCCACCATCTGTGACGTCACGAGAGGCTACACAGCTTTCAGCGGGATTGCTCAAGTAGTGCAAGGAGACAAGGTTCAAACAAAACAAGGATTTTATTATAGGTCTTGGGAAATTAACGAAAATATAACAAAATTCTGTTCTCTTGTGGCTCTTTAAGGGTTAACAGTTCAGTGATGTCTCTTCCACATCCAAAATCATAATTCTCACTCGCTCAGATAACTTTTCCCCAGCCTTACTGTAGTCCACGTTGCAGCTAGTGGCCAACCCAGCAAAAAGTCCTTCCAAATGTCTCTCACGTATTTCCACAGGTGCATATATCCAAAGGTGAGTATTTCCCAAAGGTAAGTATCTCCAAATCCTTATATTCCTCATGGAAGTGGACGTGCAGCACTCTTGTCCTCCAGAGAGCCCAGGTTGGAGACTGTGTCTCTTCACCCCCCACACACTCCCTCCAGGACACAGCCTCTCGTGACATCACAATGGGTATTGTATCCAAGCAATTGAAAAAAGTGTTAGAGTTTTGAAAAATGAGCATTTTGATCATTGGTTGTGAGTTTTGTGTCTAGAGTTTTGAAAAATGACGTCAAGGTTCTGAAATTAGTGCCAAAGTGATTGTAAAAAACTGTATGTATGCTTGGCTGTAGCTTTCAGTCCTACGTGTGTGTGTGTGTGTGTGTGTGTGTGTGTGTGTGTGTGTGTGTGTGTGTGTGTGTGTGTGTGTGTGTGTGTGTGTGTGTGTGTGTGTGTGTGTGTGTGTGTGTGTGTGTGTGTACAGCACAGTACAGTTGGACTGCTATGTGGGAAGAAGGCAGGTGAGAGAATACTGACGGGTCGTATTTCACATCATCCTAATCATATGCTGTACATTTACATGTATTCTCCTCCCCTCTGTACCTTAGCACTCTCCCAGACTCCAATATATCACAATGTTTGAACATGTAGGCACTACCTGAACAGGGAAAATCAGCACGTATGTAAAAGCAGGTAAGACAAAAAAAACTAAAGCAGAACACGAGACTCACATTAAGCATCTCCAATCCAAAGTTAAATCCAGAATCGGCTTCCTATTTCGCAACAAAGCCTCCTTCACTCATGCTGCTAAACATGCCCTCGTAAAACTGACTATCCTACCGATCCTTGACTTCGGGCGATGTAATTTACAAAATAGCCTCCAACACTCTACTCAGCAAATTGGATGTAGTCTAGCACAGTGCCATCCGTTTTGTCACCAAAGCCCCATATACTACCCACCATTGTGACCTGTACGCTCTCATTGGCTGGCCCTCACTACATATTAGTCGCCAAACCCACTGGCTCCAAGTCATCTATAAATCACTTCTAGGCAAATCCCCGCCTTATCTTAGATCATTGGTCACCATAGCAACACCCACCCGTAGTCTGCGCTCCAGCAGGTATATCTCACTGGTTATCCCCAAAGCCAACACCTCCTTTGGCCGCCATTCCTTCCAGTTCTCTGCTGCAAATGACAGGAACGAACTGCAAAAATCTCTGAAGCTGGAGACTCTTATCCCCCTCACTAACTTTAAGCATCAGTTGTCAGAGCAGCTTACCGATCACTGCACCTGTACACAGCCCATCTGTAATTAGCCCACCCAACTACCTCATCCCCATTTTGTTATTTACATTGTTATTTATTTTGCTCATTTGCACCCCAGTATCTCTATTTGCACATATCTTCTGCACATCTATCACTCCAGTGTTAACACTAAATTGTAATTATTTTGCATTATGGCCTATTTATTGCCTTACCTCCATAACTTACTACATTTGCACACACTGTATATAGATTTTCTACTGTGTTATTGACTGTACGTTTTGTTTTTGTTTATTCCATATGTAACTGTGTTGTTGTTTTTATTGCACTGCTTTGCTTTATCTTGGCCAGGTCGCAGTTGTAAATGAGAACTTGTTCTCAACTGGCTTAACTGGTTAAATAAAGGTGAAATAAAAATAAAATAAAAAGAACGTGGAATGTGAAACTATCGCTGAAGACATAGAACGCATGTTGGAAATTCAGACTCAGCACTGATGAAACACAGACAGTCTGAATTCAGTAATCTACTGTGACTGTAGATGTAAACAGAAAATGAGGTCAGTTTTGACAATGTGTCTGACAGCAGCTCAGCAAATAAAACACCAGTGGGATGGTTGTAGCCTACATGTACAATCTGCTCTTTGTTCAAAACAAAACCAGCTAACGGATGACTAAATCCTTTCAAATAAAATTCAAATGCCAAACCATATTATGTTTAAAAAATACAATTCATAACTAGACCCACATGCACACACACACACACACACACACACACACACACACCATGAAATCCATCTGCATTCTATCCTTAGATAAACGTCATGGTCCTGTGTATGCGAGTGTGCGTGTGTGTGCCTCTTCCTCTGCCCATGCTGGTGTGACATCTGCTGCATAGGAAGGTCTGGGCAGGACAGTAACCTGAGCCAGGCTGGGCTGGGCCATATGCCCGCTCTCAGGACACACACTCCAATGCCCTGGCAGGACACAGAGGAACGCTTCATTACCTCACACAGCGACCCGATAACTCCTCAACCGTATGTGTGTGTGTGTGTAGGACAGAGAGAGAGAGAGAGAGAGAGAGAGAGAGAGAGAGAGAGAGAGAGAGAGAGAGAGAGAGAGAGAGAGAGGGAGACGGAGAGAGAGGGAGATGGAGTGAGAGAGGGAGACGGAGAGAGAGAGAGAGTGAGATGGAGTGAGAGAGGGAGAGCGAGAGAGAGAGAGAGAGAGAGAGAGAGAGAGAGAGAGAGAGAGAGAGAGAGAGAGAGAGAGAGAGAGAGAGAGAGAGAGAGAGAGAGAGAGAGAGAGAGAGAGAGAGAGAGAGAGAGAGAGACAGAGACAGAAAGTGAGAATCATGTGTGTCTGTGTCTTTCTATGTGTGTATCACCTCATCTAACAGGGGTGCGAGAGGAACGAGGGGCAAGCGGAGGTAACGGTCCGTGCTCTGCCAAATGATCATATAATCCAGTCCGCCATCTTTTGTCCTGGGCCAGTCTGCCCATTGGCCATATGGGCCCAACACGTCACCTTGGAGATACAATAAACAAGTATTACACTCTCACACACTTGGACTTGACACAATACAACTACACCTCATTAGACCAAAAGACACACATACAAACAAAACATACACACATGAATACATGACACAATACACCAAAACTCACAACATTAAACCAAGTGACACATTCTCTATAACACCATGTAAGCAGAAATGTACACATAAACACACACATACACACACACATACACACCAAAGGGGTATAATACATACGTTGCTAGATGTACCCAGGCTTTTCTGGAATTAGTGCCGTCTTTCTTTTATTACGTATCGTTAATGCCGCATTTTATGTGCTTCAGTGTGCTTGTCAATGCACACAGCACCTTTTTACCCACTCCTATCGATAAAATATTGCATTATGTCACAGAAAACGTTCAAATCCATCCTGTCATTACTACATTTGTAACATGATAGGTACTATTTTAGTATGACCATTTTTTTACACGTACAACATTAGATTAATAAAATATTTCATCGGTCGTCTTCCTCAATAAAGGGGTTGATGACACAATCTTTGCAAGAGGGAGGGAATCGATTTAATTGGTCCTCAACTCGCAGCTCAGACACTTCATTCAGGATAAATGGAGTTAACCCTGAGTTAGCCTGGCCCGGAGAAGGTTAGCTGTGAAGGATTCATTGCCATAGAAATTCACCTGGCTAAAAGGTGAGCCACTTTTGCGATACCTGTTATCCCGAGAACTCAGAGTTGACCTCAAAGTTAACTCGCTAACTCCTCAAACCCGATACGTAGTACACAAGACACAATGACCTGATCACAATGTCATTGCTTTCCAATTTCCATATTACATGAACCTCTATTTGTCTTTGCCAGTAAACATTCTATTGTCCTGTTCCAGGTACAATTATATTGTCCTGTTCCAGGTAATGTTCTATTGTCCTGTTCCAGGTAAAATTATATTGTCCGTTCTAGGTAACGTTCTATTGTCCTGTTCCAGGTAACATTCTATTGTCCTGTTCCAGGTAACGCTCTATAGTCCTGTTCCAGGTAACATTCTATTGTCCTGTTCCAGGTAACATTCTATTGTCCTGTTCCAGGTAACATTCTATTGTCCTGTTCCAGATAACATTATATTGTTCTGTTCCAGGTAACATTCTATTGTCCTGTTCCAGGTAACGTTCTATTGTCCTGTTCCAGGTAACATTCTATTGTCCTGTTCCAGTGTCACGAATTCCGCCGAGACTGCTCCTCCTCCTTGTTCGGGCAGGCTTCGGCGTTCATCGTCCCCGGAGTACTAGCTGCTACCGCTTGATGTTCTCTATGTTTGTTTGGTTTTGTCTTGTTGGTGCACCTGTTTCGTCTTATGTATTGATTATGTCACCTATAAGTTTCCTTTGGTTTTGTTTGCAGTTGTGTGTTGTTGTCCCCCTGTCCGTTGGTGAATCTTTATTGTGCTCTAGTTGTTAGTGTTTTTACGCACTGTTTGCGTAATCACTCGCCTCCTGTGTTTGAGGCCCGTTATTTTTGTTATTGTCTTTGTGACAATTAAAGTCGTTTTGACTAAGCTTCTGTGTCCTGCGCCTGACTCCAACACCGCATCCACATCAGCTTGTGACATCCAGGTAACATTCTATTGTCCTGTTCCAAGTAACATTCTATTGTCCTGTTCCAGGTAACATTCTATTGTACTGTTCCAGGTAACATTCTATTGACCTGTTCCAGGTAACATTCTATTGTCCTGTTCCAGGTAACATTCTATTGTTCTGTTCCAGGTAACATTCTATTGTCCTGTTCCAGGTAACATTCTATTGTCCTGTTCCAGGCAGGCAGGAGGAGTTGGCTGGGAGACGAGGCCTTTATTTCCTCAGTAGACAGACAAGCAGTTTTCCTCACCTCCACAGACCACTGAAGCAGAAACATATTCATTATGGTTAGGAGATGGCCCCGAACACACACACACACACACACACACACACACACACACACACGTATTCACACACACACACACACGTACACACACGTCAACACACATACACACACACATCCTCCCCTCACCCCCACACACACACACGACAAACCAGATCATAAGGCATGGAAGACAGATGGTGAGACTGAGAATCCCATTCACCCGGAGAAAACAGACCTTGATGAAGACAAAATGTCCGCTGTCTCCCCCATCATTCTCCCTCCCCACGCTAATAGACTGAGCACCACTCACTAGAAGTGGGTCAGCTCTCCTAGGGGCTAAGGGAGAACAACACACAGATCAACACAAGGCTAATCATCACTATGCTACTAAAATGTGCTACTGTCTGGAGGAGTGTGCTGTAATTGGGCTAGAGAGAAGACGCAAGGCATGCACATTGCCCTGTGAGGGAATGGGGAAATTAGGGAGTCTGCGACATGTGACAATCGGTGTGTGTGTGTGTGTGTGTGTGTGTGTGTAGAGGGTAAATATTTGACTGTCAAGGCCACTGTCCTCATCACACACACACATTCTCCACACATCCATCTCCAGACAACTAGCCATCAGCTAACAACTCAGGACAGACACACACAAGGTCAAACAATCCTCTACACAGCTAGCCATTGGCTTCCAATGTTTAGAGTTTCAAGTTTTTATGTTACGTGCACAAGTACAGTGAAATGCCTTTCTTGCAGCTCTAACCCCAACAATGAGGTAATCAATAACAATGTAATACTAAAAATAACAAGGTAGAACAAAAACATGACAAAACAACAGTAAGAAGAACAATGTGTCTATTTATATGACTGGCTGAATATCTTCTGAATAGCCCAGCCCTCTTCCCCTAATGATCACCCACCTTAAAGAAACAGGATAGGTGAAAAGCAGTAGGCCTAATTCATGTTTACCTACTACCATGAGCTCTGCTCAAACACACACACACACATACACACACACACACTCTAGCCCCCCTATTGCGTAATAAGTACTTTACACCTATCTCGGGCATCAGTGTGACACACTCCCCCATTTTGTTGTGAGCACTGAGCGGATTAACATACTGTGTGTCCTTTAGGTCATTTCAAAGGGCTGAGGCGTCCACAGAACTACCTGTCTGCCCCCCCCCTGCAATATATAACCTTCTCTGATACCATTATATAAGATATACACAATGTCTGATCAAATATCTTTAAAACCAGTATTTTAATATAATCTGTGTGCATGTATGTTTAATCCTCAATCCAGTAAGAACATCACTAAACCCTTTTTGATCCATGAACTAGAAAAGCCTTTAACTTAAAAGAAATGGACACATAGTGTTCTGAACATACAAAAACACACATATGAACACATTATTCTATGTTTCTACAAACATCTGGGAGGTCATCTTCCTAGTATTGGTGATTATGGCTAGTCATACACAGAGGAGGACATTAATTTCAGTGTTTCTGTTTATACACTATAAACTTTTGGGACATTCAATACAATGGGTCAGACAGTACAAGGCAATAAGTCTTAGGAACAATATGTCTCGTGGTAATCAATCAATCAAATGAAATGAAATATCCATACCGCAATCAATAAACTCCTATAAGGAAAGATGGCAGATTGAAACATTGATCAATCAGTTTGATGCTATACGGAAGGCGACCTGGAAAACGTTCATGATCTAATTTATCATTCCAATCAACACATTAATCCATGAGATAATAATTGATAGTGAGAAAAATCATTTTATCATGAGTATCAATGTGAACAAGACTAACTGCTGGACTGCTTCAGGTTGAATGAACTGAGGCAAGAACCGTACAACCAACGGTTGCTTGTGACAAAACATTTTGGACTGCCTCAGTCTGACACATGCATGCAGGCACGTACGTACAAATGGGGACACACACAGCTCGATCTGCCAGAGGCGCCCAGGGGGTAGGTGGTGAATGAAGTAATTGTACAGTCCAGCTTACAGAACAACAACATCAAAGAGAGAAAGAGAAGACAGAGGGAGAGAGAAGACAGGGGGAGAGAGAAGACAGAGGGAGAGAGAAGACAGAGGGGGAGAGAAGACAGAGGGAGAGAGAAGACAGAGGGAGAGAAGACAGAGGGAGAGAGAAGACAGAGGGAGAGAGAAGACAGAGGGAGAGAGAAGACAGAGGGAGAGAAATAGAATGAGAGGCACTGAGAGAGTAGAGCACACTGGGTATTGAGAGAGTGGAGCAGACTGGGTATTGAGAGAGTGGAGCAGACTGGGTATTGAGAGAGGGAGCAGACTGGGTATTGAGAGAGGGAGCAGACTGGGTATTGAGAGAGTGGAGCAGACTGGGTATTGAGAGAGTGGAGCAAACTGGGTATTGAGAGAGTGGAGCAAACTGGGTATTGAGAGAGTCTAGCAGACTGGGTATTGAGAGAGGGAGCAGACTGGGTATTGAGAGAGTGGAGGAGACTGGGTATTGAGAGAGGGAGCAGACTGGGTATTGAGAGAGGGAGCAGTCTGGGTATTGAGAGAGGGAGCAGACTGGGTATTGAGAGAGGGGAGCAGACGGTATTGAGAGAGGGAGCAGCCTGGGTATTGGTAGAGGGGAGCAGACTGGGTATTGAAGGAGGGAGCAGACTGGGTATTGAGAGAGGGGAGCAGAGTGGTTATTGAGAGAGGGAGCAGAGTGGGTATTGAGAGAGGGAGCAGTCTGGGTATTGAGAGAGTGGAGCAGACTGGGTATTGAGAGAGGGAGCACACTGGGTATTGAGAGAGGGAGCAGACTGGGTATTGAGAGAGGGAGCACACTGGGTATTGAGAGGGAGCAGACTGGGTATTGAGAGAGTGGAGCAGACTGGGTATTGAGAGAGTGGAGCAGACTGGGTATTGAGAGAGTGGAGCAAACTGGGTATTGAGAGAGTGGAGCAAACTGGGTATTGAGAGAGTCTAGCAGACTGTGTATTGAGAGACGGAGCAGACTGGGTATTGAGAGAGTGGAGGAGACTGGGTATTGAGAGAGGGGAGCAGACTGGGTATTGAGAGAGGGGAGCAGACTGGGTATTGAGAGAGGGAGCAGTCTGGGTATTGAGAGAGGGAGCAGTCTGAGTATTGAGAGAGGGAGCAGACTGGGTATTGAGAGAGGGGAGCAGACGGTATTGAGAGAGGGAGCAGCCTGGGTATTGGTAGAGGGGAGCAGACTGGGTATTGAAGGAGGGAGCAGACTGGGTATTGAGAGAGGGGAGCAGAGTGGTTATTGAGAGAGGGAGCAGAGTGGGTATTGAGAGAGGGAGCAGTCTGGGTATTGAGAGAGGGGAGCAGAGTGGTTATTGAGAGAGGGAGCAGAGTGGGTATTGAGAGAGGGAGTAGTCTGGGTATTGAGAGAGGAAGCAGTCTGGGTATTGAGAACGGGGAGCAGACTGGGTATTGAGAGAGGGAGCAGACTGGGTATCAAGAGAGGGAAGCAGACTGGGTATTGCAAAGAGACAGAAGAGAAGAAAGAAAGAGAGCGAGTGCAGAAGTAGGGTTCAGAGCTGGGCGAACAGACAATGAAGTGCTGTGGTGTCATCTGCTGAACAGGTCAGGTGTGTGTGTGTGTGTGTTGGCTGCTCTTCAGTATCAGGTGCCTGAGAGGACAATGGTCCAGCTGTGTCTGGAAGGGAGATTGTATAGAGGTCACAGAAGAGGGGACAGAGAGGAGATAAAGGGAGAAAAGAAGGCAGTAGAGAAAGACAGAGCAGGTGGTAGGGCTCACTGGTATGCCATCAAAGAAACAGTGGTCTACAGACAGATAGAGAGAGAGAGAGAGAGAGAGAGAGAGAGAGAGAGAGAGAGAGAGAGAGAGAGAGAGAGAGAGAGAGAGAGAGAGAGAGAGAGAGAGAGAGAGAGAGAGAGAGACAGAGACAAAGAGAGACAGAGAGAGAGAGAGAGAGAGAGAGAGAGAGAGAGAGAGAGAGAGAGAGAGAGAGAGAGAGACAGAGAGAGAGACAAAGACAGAGAGAGACAGAGAGAGCGAGAGAGAGAGAGAGAGAGAGAGAGAGAGAGAGAGAGAGAGAGAGAGAGAGAGAGAGAGAGAGACAGAGAGAGACAGAGAGAGCGAGAGCGAGAGAGAGAGACAGAGACAGAGAGAGACAGAGAGAGCGAGAGAGAGAGAGAGAGCGAGAGAGAGGGCGAGAGAGAGAGACAGAGAGAGAGAGCGAGAGAGAGAGAGCGAGAGAGAGGGCGAGAGAGAGAGAGCAAGAGAGAGAGAGAGACAGAACGAGAGAGAGAGAGAGAGAGAGAGAGAGAGAGAGAGAGAGAGAGAGAGAGAGACAGCGAGAGAGAGAGAGAGAGAGAGAGAGAGAGACAGCGAGAGAGAGAGAGAGAGAGAGAGAGAGAGAGAGAGAGAGAGAGAGAGAGAGAGAGAGAGAGAGAGAGAGAGAGAGAGAGAGAGAGAGAGAGAGAGAGAGAGAGAGAGAGAGAGAGAGAGAGAGAGAGAGAGAGAGAGAGAGAAAGAGAGAGAGAAAGAGAGAGAGAGACCAACCAACCAACCGGCATGTCCTCTTTGCCATTGTTATTCTTATTGGTCAATGTATAGTTATTTTGACCCTTGACAGGGTCAAGACAGAGAGATATAGGCAGAGCGAGAGAGAGAGACAGAGCGAGATAGGCAGAGAGAGAGAGAGATGGCAGAGAGAGAGCGAGAGAGAGACAGAGAGAGATAGGCAGAGAGAGAGAGAGACAGAGAGAGATGGGCAGAGAGAGAGACAGAGAGAGATAGGCAGAGAGAGAGAGAGAGACAGAGAGAGATAGGCAGAGAGAGAGAGAGAGAGAGAGAGAGAGAGAGAGAGAGAGAGAGAGAGAGAGACAGAGACAGAGACAGAGACAGAGAGACAGAGCAAGACAGAGAGAGCTAGGCAGAGAGAGACAGAGAGACAGAGCGAGACAGAGAGAGATGGGCAGAGAGAGAGAGAGAGAGAGAGAGAGAGAGAGAGAGAGAGAGAGAGAGAGAGAGAGAGAGAGAGAGAGACAGGGAGAGATAGGCAGAGAGAGAGACAGAGAGAGACAGAGAGAGATGGGCAGAGAGAGAGACAGAGAGAGATAGGCAGAGAGAGAGAGAGAGACAGAGAGAGATAGGCAGAGAGAGATAGGCAGAGAGAGAGAGAGAGAGAGAGAGAGAGAGAGAGAGAGAGAGAGAGAGAGAGAGAGAGAGAGACAGAGACAGAGACAGAGACAGAGACAGAGACAGAGACAGAGACAGAGAGACAGAGCAAGACAGAGAGAGCTAGGCAGAGAGAGACAGAGAGACAGAGCGAGACAGAGAGAGACGGGCAGAGAGAGAGAGAGAGAGAGAGAGAGAGCGAGAGAGAGAGACAGGGAGAGATAGGCAGAGAGACAGAGAGAGATAGGCAGAGAGAGATAGTGTAGAGGCAGACAGAAAAATAGAGGCCCAAGGTGGCCTAGCTCCAGAACCCCCTACATTCTCCCCATGAAAGAGTCTGCACACTGGGAAGGGGGAAACCACTGTACACCCTCCCTCCCCAACACTCCCCACCCACATCCACACAAACACAAAAGAGACTAACACGACACGGAGCGTCCAAACAGGTGTCTGTATTGCCGGAGGTTGAGGAGAACAGAGGGAGTTTGGCCACTTGGTGCGTTGCGAGGCCGCTTGAGAGGGCTTCTGGGGGTTGTCATGGAGACAGGGCTAAAAGAACATAACGCTCCTCTTTGAAAGAGAAGAGAAGAGAGAGGAGGAGAGAGAGTAGAAGAAGAGGATAGAGAGGAGAGAGAAGAGAAAAGAGGAGAACAGAGAGGAGAGTTCCACAGAAAATGGCTGCAGGTTTGACTCCCATCCTCTCAACTCCACTCTATTTTCTCCTCTCCTCTCCTTCATTTGTTTACACTGTGGTCTCCTCACAAAACCAACAGTGCCTCAAAGGTTAAAAGAAACAAGCCGAAAAACAACCCTACTGGTGAATACTCCAGGTGGTGTGGGTTGCTAATGCTAATCACTTATGGAAAAGAGAGAGAGTAGGCAAATATGCTGCCAAATGCTAAATGCTAAAATATTAATCACAGAGGGAAAACACAACATGGATTGCCGTAGTCCTAATTCAGAATTTCAAAGCTAAACGCTAATAGCATTCATCAGAAAGCAAGATTGGCTTACACAAATAGATATGTAAGTGCTTCATAAAATGGCCTCTTTTCAAGATGAGCACATAACATCTCTCAGAGGGAGACAAAGCAATGTTCCCTGAACTCAAGGCCCTATGTGATGGTACAACCGCCCGCCTGCAGATGTGGCAATATTGGAAATATTGGCTCAAGGTGACTGCTGACATCACCAAAGGGCCCTTAATGACCCTTAACAACCCCTCACAGTGTCTGGGGAGAGAAGGTGAACGAGGTCTCTGGGAGAGGCAGGGGTGAGCGGGTTCGATTGGCGATGATTGCGCAACAGGTGAGCAACATGTTGGCAACATCACAAAGGCTGTTGAGTGCTGGTAAGTGAGTTGTTGCCATGGTGTTCTATTTGGAGAAAGCCAGAGCTCTGATAGCTTCTGTGTGTGGGTAAAGACTGTTTATCAGAGTATATGCTGTTACCGCTGGAGAAGGCATTGTTGATGGTGTGTGTGTGTACGTGATCTCTTCAAACATACAGGCAACCACAGGCCCACTATATAATACTTTGTGTGTGTGTGTGTGAGTGTGTGTGTGTGTGAGTGTGTGTGTGTGTGTGTGTGTGTGTGTGTGTGTGTGTGTGTGTGTGTGTGTGTGTGTGTGTGTGTGTGTGTGTGTGTGTGTGTGTGTGTGTGTGTGTGTGTGTGTGTGTGTGTGTGTGTGTGCGTGCGTGCGTAGGCTGTGCTGGGGTGGATGCCAGCGGCGCTGTAGCCATGTCCTGAGCTCCAGCCATCTCAGCACGAACACAGAGCAGCAGGGGAAGAATGGGAGGAAGCCTGGCCCAACACACACATATACACACACACACACTAGGGTTGAATATTTTCTTTACAAATGTTTCATTCCGAGAATAAATCACTTTTCTCCCGTGTAACCCAATATTTCCCGCCAAAACCGTAAGTGTAATTCAAAAGCTATAAAACATATAAATAGGCCTACTGTATGTCTGGATTTGATTAGAGCTTTGATCGAAAATTCAAGCCTGATGCTACCTGAGTCTGATGAGCCATACATGAAATACATTTTATGAGCCCTACATTAAATACATTTAATTAGCCCAAGCCCAAAACAGCCCAAATGATTGTGCCGTTATACAATACATATACAGTGAGGGAAAAAAAGTATTTGATGCCCTGCTGATTTTGTACGTTTGCCAACTGACAAAGAAATGATCAGTCTATAATTTTAATGGTAGGTTTATTTGAACAGTGAGAGACAGAATAACAACAATAAAATCCAGAAAAACGCATGTCAAAAATGTTATACATTGATTTGCATTTTAATGAGGGAAATAAGTATTTGACCCCTCTGCAAAACATGACTTAGTACTTGGTGGCAAAACCCTTGTTGGCAACCACAAAGGTCAGACGTTTCTTGTAGTTGGCCACCAGGTTTGCACACATCTCAGGAAGGATTTTGTCCCACTCCTCTTTGCAGATCTTCTCCAAGTCATTAAGGTTTCGAGGCTGACGTTTGGCAACTCGAACATTCAGCTCCCTCCACAGATTTTCTATGGGATTAAGGTCTGGAGACTGGCTAGGCCACTCCAGGACCTTAATGTGCTTCTTCTTGAGCCACTCCTTTAAATAATAATAATAATATGCCATTTAGCAGACGCTTTTATCCAAAGCGACTTACAGTCATGTGTGCATACATTTTTATTACGTATGGGTGGTCCCGGGGATCGAACCCACTACCCTGGCGTTACAAGCACCATGCTCAACCAATTGAGCTACAGAGGACCTTTGTTGCCTTAGCCGTGTGTTTTGGGTCATTGTCATGCTGGAATACCCATCAACGACCCATTTTCAATGCCCTGGCTGAGGGAAGGAGGTTCTCACCCAAGATTTGATGCAGTGAAGTTGTCCTGTCCCCTTAGCAGAAAATACCCCCCCCAAAGCATCATGTTTCCACCTCCATGTTTGACGGTGGGGATGGTGTTCTTGGGGTCATAGGCAGCATTCCTCCTCCTCCAAACACGGCGAGTTGAGTTGATGCCAAAGAGCTCGATTTTGGTCTCATCTGACCACAACACTTTCACCCAGTTCTCCTCTGAATCATTCAGATGTTCATTGGCAAACTTCAGACGGGCATGTATATGTGCTTTCTTGAGCAGGGGGACCTTGCGGACGCTGCAGGATTTCAGTCCTTCACGGCGTACTGTGTTACCAATTGTTTTCTTGGTGACTATGGTCCCAGCTGCCTTGAAATCATTGACAAGATCCTCCTGTGTAGTTCTGGGCTGATTCCTCACCGTTCTCATGATCATTGCAACTCCACGAGGTGAGATCTTGCATGGAGCCCCAGGCCGAGGGAGATTGACAGTTCTTTTGTGTTTGTTCCATTTGCAAATAATCGCACCAACTGTTGTCACCTTCTCACCAAGCTGCTTGGCGATGGTCTTGTAGCCCATTCCAGCCTTGTGTAGGTCTACAATCGTGTCCCTGACATCCTTGGAGAGCTCTTTGGTCTTGGCCATGGTGGAGTGTTTGGAATCTGATTGATTGATTGCTTCTGTGGATAGGTGTCTTTTATACAGGTAACAAGCTGAGATTAGGAGCACTCCCTTTAAGAGTGTGCTCCTAATCTCAGCTCGTTACCTGTATAAAAGACACCTGGGAGACAGAAATCTTTCTGATTGAGAGGGGGTCAAATACTTATTTCCCTCATTAAAATGCAAATCAATTTATAACATTTTTGACATGCGTTTTTCTGGATTTTTTTGTTGTTATTCTGTCTCTCACTGTTCAAATAAACCTACCATTAAAATTATAATCAAATCAAATCAAATGTTATTGGTCACATGCGCCGAATACAACAGGTGCAGACATTACAGTGAAATGCTTACTTACAGCCCTTAACCAACAGTGCATTTATTTTTAACCCCAAAAAAATAAAACAACAACAAAAAAAGTGTTGAGAAAAAAAAGAGCAGAAGTCAAATAAAGTAACAGTAGGGAGGCTATATATACAGGGGGGTACCGTTGCAGAGTCAATGTGCGGGGGCACCGGCTAGTTGAGGTAGTTGAGGTAATATGTACATGTGGGTAGAGTTAAAGTGACTATGCATAAATCATTAACAGAGTAGCAGCAGCGTAAAAAGGATGGGGTGGGGGGGCAGTGCAAATAGTCTGGGTAGCCATGATTAGCTGTTCAGGAGTCTTATGGCTTGGGGGTAGAAGCTGTTGAGAAGCCTTTTGGACCTAGACTTGGCGCTCCGGTACCACATGCCGTGCGGTAGCAGAGAGAACAGTCTATGACTAGGGTGGCTGGAGTCTTTGACAATTTTGAAGGCCTTCCTCTGATACCGCCTGGTATAGAGGTCCTGGATGGCAGGAAGCTTGGCCCCAGTGATGTACTGGGCCGTACGCAGTACCCTCTGAAGTGCCTTGCGGTTGGAGGCCGAGCAGTTGCCATACCAGGCGGTGATGCAACCAGTCAAGATGCTCTCGATGGTGCAGCTGTAGAACCTTTTGAGGATCTGAGGACCCACGCCAAATGTTTTCAGTCTCCTGAGGGGGAATAGGCTTTGTCGTGCCCTCTTCACGACTGTGTTGGTGTGTTTGGACCATGATAGTTCGTTGGTGATGTGGACACCAAGGAACTTGAAGCTCTCAACCTGTTCCACTACAGCCCCGTCGATGAGAATGGGGGCATGCTCAGTCCTATTTTTTTTCCTGTAGTCCACAATCATCTCCTTTGTCTTGATCACGTTGAGGGAGAGGTTGTTATCCTGGCACCACACGACCAGGTCTCTGACCTCCTCCCTATAGGCTGTCTCATCGTTGTCGGTGATCAGGCCTACCACTGTTGTGTCATCGGCAAACTTAATGATGGTGTTGGAGTCGTGCCTGGCCATGCAGTCATGGGTGAACAGGGAGTACAGGAGGGGACTGAGCACGCACCCCTGAGGGGCCCGCGTGTTGAGGATCAGCGTGGCAGATGTGTTGTTACCTACCCTTACCACCTGGGGGCGGCCCGTCAGGAAGTCCAGGATCCAGTTGCAGAGGGAGGTGTTTAGTCCCAGGATCCTTAGCTTCAAGATGACTTGAAATGAGTTTATCTGTGTGTGTGTGTGTTAAGCTGTAGCCCAGAGGGACTCCAGTCTGTAGTTACCACTGGGTGAGGTTACTGCAGCTACCTTTCGCTTCCAGGAAAGGATTCACTCACACGCACGCACGCAATCAAGCATGCACACTCACACATACATGCACACACTCAAATTGTAGCTGTTTGTTTGGATTCCTCATTTTTATGTGTCTCTGGTAAATGCCTGTAGGCCCCCTGGACTGTTTACAATCTCTTTGTCAGAGTTGTCTTGCACCTCCTCTCTTCTACACCCTACTATTAGATGGAGGAATGCTCCAGAACGCTCCAAGCCTTTTTCATGATCTCTGTAGCACTCCTATATTGAATATCTCTTCCAAACTCTAGACTATATTTCGGCATGGATTAGGTTTGTTTCATGGCCTGTGGTTATATAGTTTATTTTTATTTGAGATCTAGACATGTTTCAAGAAGTCTGAAGTTTCAGTATCCTAGAGCCAGACTGGTTTCAACCAAATGGTAAGTGGAGCAGACATGAACTTATCCAGGGATAGCTAGCAGGCCTAATAACCAAAGCAGAAAGAGTTACCCTTTACGAAGACCACCTCGCGTAAACTTGAGACGCCATATCAATGTCATAACTGCTGGGAAGAGGGGTCAGTTTTTAGATGCGTAGTAATATGATAACATTAGATGACTTATGAATAAGATTGGAAGTCAAACTGCCAGATGCTTTTATAACATGAGTATATAAAATATATATAGATAGTATAATGATTATATAATATAAAGACAATATAACACAGGCTCTTGCTTTAAGATATGAAAAGTCCTACAATATTATTAGTAATATAATAGAACAGTAGATAACAATGAAAAATCATTGAATAAAACAGAATAAAATAGAATAGAATTAGAATATAACATTCTCAACCGGTAAAAAACAGATGTATTATCGATGGTTGCCAAATATAGTTGTCCTAATGGCTGGTTGCTTAAGAGTGAATGATGCCGTCTTTGCCCAGGACACACACACACACACACGCACCTGTTGTTAGAGAAGGGAGGGGGTTGAAATGGGGTCGGTGTGGTATGGAAAACTTGCAGACGTCATTAACTTTGTCGTTACATAAGAGGCACCTCCGACAGCGTAGGTCAGGGTGGGCTATAGACGTGGCATTTCTATCTCACAAACACACACACACACACTCACACGTCAAACACACACGGCCAAGTCATGGTCTTACCCCACCTGAACATCTGTTAGCTGGGTTGGTCTGTTAGCTGGGTTGGTCATCACAAGCATGCATGAACACACACACACAGGACTGTAGTTTTCCATACATAGCTACCTACACATCACATACACACCCTTCGACAAAGAGGCACATAGGGTTTTACAGTGGGGAAAAAAAGTATTTAGTCAGCCACCAATTGTGCAAGTTCTCCCACTTAAAAAGATGAGAGAGGCCTGTAATTTTCATCATAGGTACACGTCAACTATGACAGACAAAATGAGAAAAAAAAATCCAGAAAATCACATTGTAGGATTTTTTATGAATTTATTTAATAACAAAAGTTTCTCAATACTTTGTTATATACCCTTTGTTGGCAATGAAACAGGTCAAACGTTTTCTGTAAGTCTTCACAAGGTTTTCACACACTGTTGCTGGTATTTTGGCCCATTCCTCCATGCAGATCTCCTCTAGAGCAGTGATGTTTTGGGGCTGTCGCTGGGCAACACGGACTTTCAACTCCCTCCAAAGATTTTCTATGGGGTTGAGATCTGGAGACTGGCTAGGCCACTCCAGGACCTTGAAATGCTTCTTACGAAGCCACTCCTTTGTTGCCCGGGCGGTGTGTTTGGGATCATTGTCATGCTGAAAGACCCAGCCACGTTTCATCTTCAATGCCCTTGCTGATGGAAGGAGGTTTTCACTCAAAATCTCACGATACATGGCCCCATTCATTCTTTCCTTTACACGGATCAGTCGTCCTGGTCCCTTTGCAGAAAAACAGCCCCAAAGCATGATGTTTCCACCCCCATGCTTCACTGTAGGTATGGTGTTCTTTGGATGCAACTCAGCATTCTTTGTCCTCCAAACATGACGAGTTGAGTTTTTACCAAAAGTTATATTTTGGTTTCATCTGACCATATGACATTCTCCCAATCCTCTTCTGGATCATCCAAATGCACTCTAGCAAACTTCAGACAGGCCTGGACATTTAAGCAGGGGGACACGTCTGGCACTGCAGGATTTGAGTCTCTGGCGGCATAGTGTGTTACTGATGGTAGGCTTTGTTACTTTGGTCCCAGCTCTCTGCAGGTCATTCACTAGGTCCCCCCTTGTGGTTCTGGGATTTTTGCTCACCGTTCTTGTGATCATTTTGACCCCACGGGGTGAGATCTTACGTGGAGCCCCAAATCGAGGGAGATTATCAGTGGTATTGTATGTCTTCCATTTCCTAATAATTGCTCCCACAGTTGATTTCTTCAAACCAAGCTGCTTACCTATTGCAG